>NC_031779.1:16765855-17049667 GCF_001522545.3 Parus major
CCTTCCCTTCCCTTCCCTTCCCTTCCCTTCCCTTCCCTTCCCTTCCCCTAAAATCAAGCAAGTAGCACTTGCAGTGAAAGTCCAGTGGAAACTTTTAGATACTTTTCTGGTGGGAATAAAAATAAACACTTATTCTCTTTCTCAGTTCATATGCAGAATAAATTGTAATGATCCCATCATCTGCTGTGCAGAAAGCCGTAAGGACAACTTCTCTTTGGTGCTGTCTTCAGTTACAGAACTGTTCTGACAGTGGCGAGTGAGTGTTACAGGTGGTGGGTGGGGGTTCCTTCCGAAATTTTATATAACTCCAATATTATCTGTTCCTGTGATTGACTTGACACATGAATTCAAAACAGTTGGAGCTTCTCTCCCACTCTGGTGTAGCAAACTGGATGTGAAAATGACACTTCCCCCTGGGAGCTGATAGTTTGCTGTTCCATGCATGGTGTTGGGTTCCTTTGTTCGCTGAATGTGGCACTTGGCAAGTGGTTTTTGCCACTTCAGGGTTGTCAGTTCTGTCTGCTAGAGGCCAAGATAAAGCTTCACAAAAAGCCTTTCACTCCAAACAAATCTTCTCTGTAATGCACTCACTCGATGACAAAGGAACCAGGAGCTTAGGGGTGGTTTGGATTTCTTTCCACCCCAACGTGTGCGCTCTTCCCTTGTCACGCTTTTATTTTAATGCGGTATTTCCTACCCTGCTGTAAACACCGGGGTGGTTTTTGTCTTGTGACTCGGCAGCGCTTTGCCGCGACATTCCTTTCATAACGCGGTGCTGATAGCGCTGGATGTGCTGCTTATCAGAGGGTTTGTACCAGGAGCACTTAGATAACCCCGCGAGGGGATGCATTAGCGGCAGGAGACCTGTGTGAAGCACTGTTGTGATACATTTGTGACCAAGAGGATAAAATACACGGCAACGAACCCATGGAACTCTGGAAAGTTGGGGTTTCAACAGGACACAGTGAAGCGACATGAGAAGAGTGTCCTGGTCCACAATGGGATTGTTCCATCTGTGAAGTGACCCCGGTTACCCATGGACAGGACAGTGCCAGGGGTCCAGGGCTGGGCAGCAGCATCTGCCCTGAGCCCAGTGAGCCGTGGGCATTGGTCAATAGAGACAGAAGCACAAATGTGAGAAGTGTTCATGCCAGTGAAGATTGCTTGGCTTTGATTTAACTTGGAGTAAACAGATCAAATTTGTCATAGGGTTCACAAAGGTGCCTGAATGCTGAAATCCTCAGCAGCTATGACTTGATCCATCTTCATGGAATTAGCTTTGCCTGTTGATGGGAAGCTTCATTTTTCTTTGGACTTCATCCTGTTGTATTATTCCTTGTGCATCAGCAACATAAGGATTCGGACATGGATTGAAAATTACCGTGGTTTCAAATTGTATGCAAGTGGTCTGACTGAAGTAACAAGTTGATATTTTGGCTTGTTTTTACTGCCTTCATAACAAAGAATGCAGATCACAAACCACCCAGAGGTACTGGATCCTCTTTCTGTGCTCCAGGATTTTTCCATGCAGTTTGGCAGTTGACTGAGTCCTCAGCTCCTAATGGGGGAGAGGGGTTGATACATATATAGGGACAAGGCAAAAACCATAATTCCTGGTCAGACAGGACTGAAAGGTGACTTTTCTACTGAAAAGCTGTGTATTGTGTCAGGACTGTCACAACCTCCAGCTGCCAGAACAACCTCTAGGGCAGTGGGATAACTATCTAAATGTAGGGAGACAGCAGTAGTAGGCAATGAATCTGCAAAATTGGAGATAAAGTACATGCAGTCCAACTGCAGAGCCAATTATAATCAATGTAGGTTGTTTTAGGGACTTTGCAGGAACCAGGATTTGACTTCACAAGATGAAATGAGAAATTTAACAGGGATGAAGAAAGGCGTTACCACGCTATTCATAACACTCCTTGTTAGAGCTGCCAGCTTCTTCCTGCATAAACCGAAGGGAGCTACAGGTGATGGAAAAATAAATTGGTCCCTGTGGGCACAGTGATTTTGACTGTACATGTGTATTAGAGATGAGGTCGATGTGCTATGAACTGCAGGTGAAATGGCAACAGTGGTACCTGGAAACCTGGTGTTTGTCAGAGATGCTGGAGAGCTGCTCAGAGATGGTCAGGGAATAATTTTATTCAGGCTGAGTTTAAAATAAACCTTTCCAAGAACACAGAAACTGCTTGTTGGAAGAGTAAATGGCAGATTGTGTGAATCTTTATGAATTTCCTGTCCTCTTCTCACAGTTGTACCGTGCAATGGGGGGCTTGTCAAAACTGCAGGAGAACTTTGTGGTACAATGAAAAATTGAATGTAGTTTCCTACAGGTCAAGCCAGCTCCTCATTGCTGGCTCATCTCCTTGTGTGCACTTTTGAAGTACTGGGTTGTATATGGTCCTGAAAAACATCTGCAGCTTTTATCCCCGCTCCCCGTGCAGCTTTGGCTTCAGTCTGAGGCAGTTATGTGAACAGGGAGAAAATGTTCTCTAAATGAATCCATCATAAACATAGTGCCTGTCCTGTAATGGTTGGGATTGGAGAGTAACAAACTAATAAACCAAAGTCTTTTATTTCTTTCCTTTTTATAGATCACGTGCAGAAGGCTTCTGAGAAGTGTCTTTGTGTCCCAGCCCTGAGCTCAAAGCAGAGATCACCTCACAGCTTGCTTTAGTCAGGGCTGATGAAGGAGAAATGCTGCTGAATTTGCCTGGACACTCAAAGCCAGGGTAGGTTTTGATTCTCAATTGGTCAGGTCCAAAGTTTTCTGTAGCTTTTCTTGTCTAGAATAGGAATATCTAGACCAGGATGCTTCCGACCACCCTTCCAAGGCTCTCTGGTTTCATTAATTGGGCTCTACACCCCCAAAATTAATGATTGTGCAATGTGTTGCTGTTTCATTCATGAGATCCATGGTTTTGGTAGGTTTTGGCAGTACCACTCTCCTTCCACTGCCTTTGAACTCCTGCCTGGCTTTCCCCAGTCCTTACAGAGCCATCCACTTATCCTACTGGCCAACAGCTTCTCTGATCCCTAAGGAGCTGATACATTCCTTTCAAGCTCTCCCATCTTTCTTAACTCTCCTCTTTTCCTTCATCTTTGCTTTGAACAAATTGCTCCCAGAATGGTGCAGTTGATGCAGGAGAAATTGCATAGGACAAATCTACCAAGCTGTTGCTTTTCCCTCAGGTCACTTCTTTTGCTGTCACTTTTCTCCCCAGGCTCTGTAGCCCAGATTTCCCTTGGCCTCCATAGACTGAGGACAGAGACAGCAGGAAAATGTTGTCTCTGATTAAGTCTTGTCTCCAGCCCCTTTCTCACATCTCCACATTTTCTCTGTCTGGATTATTGCCTTTGGAGTCAAAGGGTTTTGATTTTTTTTTTATACTGTGCAGATAATATGATGGTGGAATGGGACATTTGGTATGTAGATCACCTGTAATCTTGTTTTCACAGCTCTTTTTCTTATGCTTACATCTTGAATGTGAAGTTTGAATTTGTACAGTTTCCTTCCTCTACAGCACAGCCACCCTGGTACAAAGCATTGGCTTTATTGTGTGTAACAGGTCCTAGAAAGTTGCTTAGATCTTTACTTCTTGGCACAAATAATGTGGCAGGAGCATTTTCAATTCTGCCCTCATAATGAAGGGAGAACTTTTCACTGGAACTCTACAATCATTTTTAGAAAAGAATTTGGAGCAATAAGAGTGAGTGACAGTTCTCCCCTCAAACCTTTTCTATTAACTGACAGAAAGGATGCCATTTGCTTCCTTTGCAAATAAAATGAACAAAATAGTGCGAGTGATACCTGAAAATACCACATAAGAAGTGCTAGGAAAAGCCTGCCCTGGTATCTGTTGAGAAAGGACATAATTGTTCTTATTCAGTCTCAGCCATGATGAGAATCTCACCTTCCAGACCTGACTACACAACAGGCTATTTGGAGGAGAGAATCTCTTTACATTGGCTGACTGTACAAGGCTTTAATATATATATATGTGTATATATATTAAATGTAGGCAAAAGAATTACATTCAAAAAAATCAGGCATGTAAATGAAAGCTCCTCAAATCTTTGAAAAATCTTCCTCAATATTATATAATAAGAAATACATAACTGTGCCTATTTTTACAGTAATTTTCTTTCATTTGATGACATTCAATAGTAAGATTTATTATTACCCACATGGAAAATATCCTGCCTGGGGGTGGTTGAAATAGATCTTGCAGACAAGTCATCAATCAGCTCATGTTTATCTCTTCAGAGATCAGCGATATCAGTGGCAGGAACAATTCCAACCAATTCAAGAGTATTTACCGATAATAAAAGGAAATGTTCATGTGGCTTTATACTGCTTCTCTCACCAGAGGTCACACAGCATTTTTGCAGGAGGGCTGATTTATTGAGGCTCGTTTGAAGATGAGGCAGGGAGAGCTCTGAGGTGTCCAGAGCCCTTGCCCTGACACCTCTGTGGCCATTGCTCCCTCTCTGAAAGTCTAACTTCCCTTGCAGAGGGCTTTAAGATAACACTGGTCCTCCCTGTCCCCACTGCTAATGAGTTCAGCTAAAAGGATTTAAGACTGATACAGACAAAAAGATCTTTTACATCAGCTGAATTGCATGCAAAATGATTCTTACACTTCTTAGGAGTGAATTGTAGCTTCTAACTGAACTCTGCTATAATTCTAAAGCAGAAGGTCTTATATTTGTGTCGCTGATAGAGAGGTTTTTCAAAATTTTATGACAACACTCAGAATATTTATAGGTATTGACTGCAGGGTTCAGGACAAAGATCTATTGTCCTTGAGGCAAAATAACAACCCTGACTTTACCTAGTACTTGCCTCTTGGTGTAATCAGTCTGGAACTAACACTGCAATTGTTACCTAACCCGTGTATGACACAAGGGTTTTGTTCCTCTCACTTTTGCTTTTTTTCCTTTGCAAAATTCAGTATTTATACTTACTGAAACAAAGAGCACTTTGAATCACAACATGAAGTGTATGGTTTTTAAGAAGTTATAAAGGGGTCCTTTTTTTTGTTTCGTTTCTATGTTTTTGTCTAAGGAAATTTACTGGAACATTCATTTCTGTTTGAGAGGAAACTTGCTCTATGTGGACAATAAAGATGTTAGGATCAGGATGAATGTCTATGGGAGATAATAATAATGAATGAAAAAATGCATCAGTCCAGCACTCATATTTTCCAGGAACTGCAAGAACTCAGTTCTGGGTTGTGTTTTAAATCTGAGCCCCATTGTTCCTGACTGGGTTCCGAGTCTGTTGGAAAGACTTCTCTTTGTTCCTCTGAGCTGCTCCAATCTGAAGCATTTGGACCAGTTCCATATTTTATGCGAGATTTTTAAGCTGAACATGTATTTTCACTCTTCCAGCTTTAGAATGTAGAGCAAAGCATCTTTCCCCTGTTTCCTGCTGGACGTGAGCAGAGCACATTGACACTGGCAAAAGTAATTTGACCTGGGATGAGCCGGTAGGGGACAGGCAGCAGTTATCAGTGGTACGTGAGAGGTGCCAGGAGCACATTGCTCTCCTGGGGCAGGAACATGCCTTGTGAGGCAGCACAGCCCAGGCTTCACCCCAGGCACGTGTGAGCTCTGTGCTCCGGGCTGACGTGATTTGTTCTCCCCACAGATACAAGATGGGTGAGAACATGTTTTTCCCCTTGATGCTGTGTCATTTGGTGGCATTAATCAAATGCTTGTGGTGCCAGGGCCAGGGTTTAGTTGTGTCCTTTCGCAGGTGAATGCCCCAGCCTGGTAGCACAGAGGTGTTTTTCTTGCTCTCTTTTCTTTCTTGGTCTTTATGGAATTTTTACACAAATGGTGCTTCAGCTGAAGCTCTGAGGGTGACCTGGCCTCGGACACTCTGGCATTTGCCCTGGTTGTGTGCAGCAGCAGCCTGGGAAGCTCTTCCCGCTCACAGGCAGGATTTGTTACTGGCTAAAGTTACTCTCCTTGTAAGAGAAGTTATTTGGAAACGCGGCCTCTCACCCTTTTAGTGCCCACCAGTTAAACTTCTTCCCTTTCAAAATGCCCACATAAGGTTTCCTGGCCCAGCCCAGCACCCACCTTGTGTCCCTGTGGCTGTGCCTGCTCTCCAGTGTCACATCATGTGTGAAACACTTTCATACTGAGAACTCTGAGAGCTCTGCATTCCTGTGTCACACAGCATTTGTAAGCCCGACCCCGCTATTGACAGACTGAAGGTCTGTGAGATGGCTCTGACAATACAACCTGGCAAATATTAGCCTGGAAAATACTCAGGAGCTTGTTGCCATCAGCAAACCTGGGGTCCCCAAGAGGTCGATGTCAGCGTGAGGGTGAAGCCGTCCAGCAGGATCGTGTTAGAGCTCGCACAGAGCATGAACTCCTGAGAGGGGACTTGGCACTGGCTCCCGCTCAAGGGCAATTGTTGGAGCAGCTTGTGAGCAGGCAGCTCGCCAGTGAGACAGGGCATGGCTGTGGACAGCTCACAGAGCGTGTGTGTGCACAGGGCAGGCAGGATGCACAGCTGGGAAACGGGAAAGGGATTTCTGTAAACTTCTGCTCCGAGGGGGAAGAGCACATTCAGGCGATGCCAATCCGTGGAGGAGTAAAGAAATGATTTCTGGCAGCTAAGACAGGTTTTGGGTCTGGCTAAATCTGACAGAATGCTGTGGGGGAGAACTGGAGATGTCATGGTTAATGAGTATGGAAATTATATCAGTAGCTTGGCCATCTAGGTTTTAAATGTTGTCAATCTATAACATGCAATACTTCAGTGTAACATTTTCTGGCTGCCTAGTTTAAGGCATAAAGACAGGCAGCCTCTCAGTAATGAGTCAGTATCTATAGAGAGCAAGCTGTTGATAGCAAAGCAGAAATCTTGGCTTCTCATCTCAGCAAGTTTAAATTAATCAAAAAAGATGGTGGGCAGGAGAAGAAGAGGGGTTGTTTTCTTTTGTTTTCACATTTTTGACACACCTGACAAACTGAATTCCCCATGATTTTTCTGCCTCCCTGCTCGGCCCACGGGAGCATTAATTCCTCTCTCCTCTTGGTGCACTCCAGCCCATGAACTGTGCAGTGACCCTCTTGCCCAGCTCATCTTGGCATCCTGGAGTGCACTTAGACTCTGCACCTCGAATGCTGGGAGAAGACAAAACCTGTTTACTGTAAACACATTCTCCCCAGCACTTCAGTCCAGCAAGGGATAATTACCGAAACTCCGGGACAAAGGTGTTGTGGATCTTTTTACTGGTGGATAGAAAGGATCCTCGTCAAGTCTAATGAGTCTGTGGCTCTTACAGACATCCAAGGGGGCCTTGCTGTCTCCAGAAGAGACAGAAAGTAACTCTGGGAAGGCAGAGTGTGGAATCTGACACTACTGTGTAATTGAGGAAAAAGAGCTATATGCATTATTTATGAGCAGAAGGCTGGGCTTAATGTTAACAAGTGAGAAGAAAGTGGCTTCAAAACACTGGCTTTCTGCTCTTCCCTGTAAGAAAGGCTTCTGATTTAAATTGCTTGCATTTGAGAGCAAGAAGGGAGACAGAGCTGTTATTTATACCGAGCCTTATTCCGTGTGTGTGGAGCTGTACAAGATTGAGGGAGAGGCAGGGATTGCCCCGAGGAGAGCAGCCTCTGCTCACTCAGGCTGTGGCCAGGATGTGTCATACATGCTGCCCTGTAACGAGCTAATCCCGATCTGCTCCAGGCAAAAGATTTCACTGCAAGACAGAAGCAAACAGAATTGCTACTCTTTTGGCATTTCCATTGGGCAGGGATGGTTTTAAAAAGCTGAGGAATTTTCTCTGAATCACTCTGTCCACCCCATGACCTCTCTTTGCAACCACTGCCCAGTTTTGGGGTTGCATGAGTTGATTTTGTGGCTTTTGTCCTCTTATGGGTCCCCCAGCAGGGTCTGCCCTGTCGGGTGTTGTGGTAGGAGCTAGAAGTGGCATGAGCAATCCAGCTCAGGCTGTCACAAAATCTCCCTGTAAAGTCACACGAATGTGCTGGATCTTTTGGGTTTTAGCTGTTTTCTGACTATTTTCTAAAGAAAACAGGCCTGGCTGGCTAATGAAGTTTTGCCCTTCATGATGACAACGTGTGATTATTATCAGCAAAAGATATTATGTTCCAAAGAGTACAGGATGCTGAGCTGCCTTTTTTCCTAAGAAAACACAGCGTGGGCTGAGGCAGGGCAAGTCCCTCCCTGTGGAGAGATCACCTTCATAGCTGAGCAAATTATCACCTTCATCACTGTCTGCATGGCAGTCACACCTGGAGGCAGGAGCAGGAGCTTGAACTCTCCCTGGACCTTTTTGCAGCTCAGCACATCCATTAAGGACCCCACCACAAAGGGATAAAGGCTCTTCTTCCCACTCCACCCAGCAGATGTACATGACATGTGCTGCAAAAGATTTCACTGCTGCTACTGCAGCCCTGCTTGGGTTGGAGTCCATGCTTGGGATGTTTGTGCTGCAAATCTGGCACCCAGCACTACCCCACGAGCTTGTATTTGCAGAAGTTCCATGCTTTTCTTTTCTGCAGGTCTCAAAAGGTAAGAGAACCTTCCATTTTCTTCCCTTTTTAAAGGTCACCAGATTCTCCCATCCCCATTTCTGCATTACAGCCAATGTCCTTTCCATGGTATAAAATCCTGACTCCTTCCTGCTGTGATCCCGAGCAGCCAGGATTTTGTTTCTGGGAGGAAAATTAGCTCAGTGGGATAAGATGAGAATAACTAGGCCTCTGTAAAAGTCAGGAAGCAAGAAGTGAGCAGCATTGCACTGGAACTGATGGGGGAAAAGCACTCTGTTCCTTGATTTCTAACACTGGCTCATTGATTCTCCTCTTGGTTCCATCAGCAGTTACTGCTTTTCCTTAATCCAGGTTCATAACTTCTTAGTGGAGCAGGTTCTTTAACAGAAATACCCCTGAGAAATCATAACAACAGGCTGGAGGGGAAGCTGAAGAACACTGGGATCTTGCCTGCATCCCAGAAGGATGTATTGAGCAGGGAATTGCTGTTTCTAATGGGGTTCCCTGGAAAGTCCTTTGCAGCCAGGTGTGTGGCTGCACAGTTTTGTGTGCGTGTCCAGGTCGAGCAGAACTCGAGCCGATGCTGAAAACGAGTAGCACCTTTTTCTGAGGAGTACTGCTAAGTTTTCCCTGTCCCCGGGCTTCTCATAGCAAAGAAGGTAATGGCAGGAAGGACTAATGAATAAAGATGATTTTTGTAAAGGTGGGATTGGAACAGGAGAGGCTGGAGGTGAGGCACAGCGATGGGGGAGGAGGGAGGCAGCCCGTGTGGGGACTAGTGAGTCATGCATCCTCCAGCAAGCACTGACTCACTGGGAAGATGATCGCTCTGCTGTTCCCTTTCTGCTAAAGCTGAGGAATAGTCAGTCGACACAACTTTATTCTGCAAGCTCCCGGGTTGGAGAGTGAGGTGTAGAAGGGAGGGAGCTGGAGACCATGAAGCACTGAAGTGGGAGGCAGGGGTGAGCCCTGGAGCACAGCCTGCAGCTGCTGAGGCTCCCTGCAGCAGCTGGAAGAGAGAATTCCCTGTGCTGGATGTGGAACAGAGGCTCAGCTCCTACAGCCAGGCTGAGCACTGGGGTCTGCAATACCCCTTTGTGTTCTCTTTGCTGCAGGGTCCAGGCTCAGGTGCTGCCAGCACTGCTGCTCCCAACGAGGCACACAAAATCCTTGGAGCCAGACTTGGAGTGTGCCAGCTGGGACAGGTGTCACCCGGCAGAGATGTCACATGGGAGAAGTGTCACCTGGCAGAAATGTCACTTGGGAGAGTTGTCACCCCGCTCCCTTGTGGACAGTTAGGTACAACCAGTGGGGATGCAGTTCTGATGTTTGTTATCTCCTGCCCAGCTTGTTATGCTTAACAGGTGAGGAGAGCCATTGCTGGATTTGTGCTACCTGCAGATTTCTAAAAGGAAATACATTTTTTTACCCATTGTGTACACAGGAGAATGATTCTGCAGGGCTGAGGAGAGGGACCAGAGGGCCATGTGGTTTCTTCCTCAGAGAAAGAGGAAAGAAAATGTATAAGAAGAATCCAAAATTACCCCAAAAGCTGATTCTCACTCAGATTGTTGCAGCTTTCATACGAGTGAAGTGCAGAGAGCCCTGATCCACAAAGTGGTGCTGTCAGGATTTCTGGAGCAGTGAAAGGCTCCAAGTGTGTCTGTGCAGTCAGCATTGAGGGCAGGGGCTGGAACTGCCCAGCACAGGCAGTGCCCAGACCTGGGATCAGAAACTGGGAGAGCAGTTGCAAGTCAGAGCTGCAATTTTCATTTGCTTTACAAGTTTTATGTTGGTAATGTGGAGTAATTAATGAACCAGAGCAGTGCTGCAGAGGGGGAATAATTTTAATGCTCCTTTTAAAGAGGCTACTAAATCAATGGGGCAGTTTAAAAAGGAATGATAGCCTGGAGATTAGGAGACTTAATGTGAGAAATTAGGCAGGGTTTTGAGAGTGATCGAATCTCAAGTAGGCAGGTCCTTTATGAGCTGCTGTGTGGGCATTTGCATGTTCAACACACACTGCCAAAGGCAGGACTCACTGAGTTTTAGGTTTGACTGGTCAGACTGGGCCACTGTGTTCAGACATGAAGGTCCCCCACACTTGGAAAAGACACTGAGAGATTGTAAAGCACAAGCTACAGTCCTGCTTCCCACTGTGCAGGAGCAGTATTTTTCCACTCCTGTCACAGGTCTTCTGACTACCAGGCTCATAAGGGATGTCTACATGGGCTTTTGTAGGCAGATACGAGCTTACTCTGGCTGCAGGCCAAGGGAACCAGAAGCCATGGAGCTGCAGCTAATGTGCTACATGCCCAAATTACTGTGGCCTGCTGAGAGGCAGGATATTAGCTTGAGCTCAGGGCTCTGGCCAGCTCAGACCATGAGTGAAATAAGTTTTCCTCTGTGTGTGGAAAAGCATGGAGACAAGGATAGACAACCTGCATAGGATTCGGAAAGCCGCTTTTATCCCGGCTTGGGCAGGTTAGCCGAGCCCAGGAAAATCAGGCAGACACAACTCCCTGAGCACCCTGCCCCGAGCACAAAGAGCAGCACCACATGGTTGGCCTCAGAGCCAGCCAGCTCCTCCTGGCCAAGGAAAACTGCTTTGGGAGCTGCATCCAAATTCTGTGGGCCTCCAGTTGGCTCTCCCTGTCGTAGGCATACCCAGCGTTTCTCTCCTGTTTTGGATGGCAGGGACTCGCTGTGGACAGGGAGGGTTTGAATTCTGTCCTCACTGCCTCTGTGAGTTTCTGCAGGAAAATGTTGTACAATGTGACACCTGATGGACCATATTGAATTCTGAGCTCTGAAGGTGGACTGGCACCTACATGTGTCCAATTTGAACTAAGATGAAAGGCTGTCTCCATTTTAAATGCATATATTAGCTAGATGGATTAGCAGAACTTTTTTTATTCCTAAAATTTTTTACTGTCTCAATTTTGAAGACTGCTTTGCATGAGAAAGTTCACCATGTATTATTGTTTAATGTTAATGGAGGAGGAACTCTGTGTGTGCGTGTCCATATGTACACATGCAGAGTACAAGAAAACAGAGATGTTTATATGTAAGTACACACCCAAAATTCAGTCTTGGGTATCTTAGAATGATACATAAAGATATTAAGGATGCACAGCAAAAAACTGTGTGCTAGGCAGTCTTGTGGTGCAGTGAAGCATTTTAAAAGCAGGGATTTGAGTAACTGTCTAAGTTGCTGAGGATAGAACCATAATTTGAGCAGGAAGAAGCTTTAATTAAAATAGACCCATGAGGTGAAATCCCAGCCCTATCATGGTCAACAGCACAACTCCTACTGATCCTTCATGGAATCAGGATTTTGCTCGGATCTTGTGACATTTGCCTTTTCTGAATCTGAGGCATTAGTCCTCGAACAGAATATATAAGCTAAAAATGGAAAACTGCCTGACCTAAAATAGTTTGACATCCATATCATAGTGCTTATTGTCTGAGAGTACATCTAAATGACATGTTGATTAATCCTGAAGTGAGGAAAATGCGATTCGTTGGAAAGAACTGGGATTGTACCAATAATTCAGTACCAGAAGCTACACAGCCATCAAGTCAGTGTGCAACGTTTCCAGGAAAACTTTATTTGCAAGCTGTCAGATTCATCTGCCATTTTCCCAGAGACTTTGGTTCCCTTCAGAGTGGCCTGGACGAAATGCTCCAATCCAGTTCATGTGAGCTATCAGCTACTTTGCTAAAGCAACTTTCCCCGTTCCTTTCACTGAAAACAAAACAGTCATATCAAGTCAGGTTGCTGTGAGTGGCTCTTAAGAGAGATGTCGGCTGCACTTAGTGCACAGCTGGGGCCAAAGTGAAGCTGTGTAAGTGCCTGAGCTGTTCAGCTGGAAATTACATCTTGTGCAGGAACCTAAATGTCAAGTTCTCCAGTCCCCCTCACAGCCAGAACTCCAGCAACTCCCCTTTTCCCATGACTCTTCTTCCCTTTCCTACAGATGTAGCTGTGTTTTCCTTCAGACACAATAAATCTTGTATGGGAATGCCACAATGTAAAGCAAAGCGAGCTGTCACCCAGGACTTCAGATGACACTTAGCCACATTAACGAGTAAACAGAGCCCACAGGAAAGATGCCTTTTGAAATGCACTGTTTGTGTCAGCAGTGCTAAAACTAACGAACCAAAACAATGAGGGGAAAAAGGGGAATCATCAGATGCACCTAAAGCTATAGGCTATAAAGTCAGATCGGCTGAGAGCAGCTCAAATACAAGCAAATCATTGGGACAGTACATAAATTATGATTTCCATAAGCAGTAAGACAGCGAATACTCCCAGCCTTGTGATGGGAGGAAAGCACTAAAAGAAAGGCTAAATGTAACCATGTGGAAAGAAGGGAGCAGGAATGAATGTGCTTCTTATTTTGGAACCTTCTCATGGCAAACAAGCAAGGCTGGAGCCAAAATCTCCAGGACACAGAAGGAAGTTGGAACTGTTACCCCAGCGCATGGCTCACGAGAGAGCTGGCACAGAGAGAGGGATCAGCTCTGCATTGTTCAGAAGGAGCCTCACAGAGCATGCAGGATAACATGCATCCCCAGGGCCTTTGGAGGCAACCACTATCAACAGACAGTGGAATCAGTCCAAAGTCAGAGAAATGTTACTGAATGATAATTTCACTCTTGATGATGGAGGAGCAAAACTGTGCACCGGAAGAAAAGAAATAAACTGATGGTAGGGTATAGAAATGGTGCTGTGGAAATGGCTTTGCTTTGCTTGCTGTAGGGATTTACTCTTCCACTGAACCAGTTCTTAAACAATAATCCTCTGAAGGAAGCTTTCAGATCACTGACATGGTGAGAGGAAACCAGTATTAGCTACAGTTCTTGTATTAGTGGTTGCTTCATGTTGATACAAACAAAAGTGCCTGGTCCTGAATTAACAATAGCTGTGGTTTAGGTTTTCTTCTTTCAGTGATCCCCAAATTATGCTTGACTGAATAATTTCGTACTAGGGGCAGAATAAACATCAACTCTTAATAGCTGAATTTTTAAGGTTAAAACTGAGGCTAAGTACATAACATTTATCTTCTGAAGAAAGCATGTGTACCCTGGTTAAGGGGGAAGATGGAAACCATGTCTGTGAGAGCAATGGCTGATGGCTTAGTTCTGCATGATAAAATAAATAACTTCGATTAACTTCAAGCTCCAGTACCTCAGATGTTTGTTGTCACAGAGGAGCAGCTTGGCTGATTGGCAGCTCTGGTTTAGTCGACATGTGTTAACAAAAATTGCTCAATTTACATGGAGTACTTCAATCTGCTGTTTTAGGAGTTTTTGTCTTACATAGACTGGCATTTCAGCTTTTGAATAGATGGAGGACTTGTAAGGGTCATTAAAGAAATTGCTAAAGCTTCTGCAAATGCTTGGGCCAGATTGCTGACTGAGATGCAGAGCATGCACGTGTCACTGCAGATACTTCCCAGATAATGGTGCTGATTGAGATTTTAATCTGGACAGAGTGCTGGAGGCAACTTTCTTTCCAACACTCAATTATCCTGATAATAATATGCTTATTTCTTTCCTGTGTTCAAAATGTGTGGTCTGCTGCAACTGTGCAGTGTGAGTACAGTGCTGTACGGAGGGG
Organism: Parus major; assembly: GCF_001522545.3. NCBI lineage: Eukaryota > Metazoa > Chordata > Aves > Passeriformes > Paridae > Parus > Parus major. Next base: position 16,780,035 of record NC_031779.1, read on the forward strand.
GAAAAATCAGGGAGCAAAACTGACTCCACAGCAAAGGGCACTGACAGCACAGTCCCACAGTGTTCAAGGCAATGTATTTTTACCTTGAATGAGCTGAGTAACCACTATGAGAAAGGGCTGCATTCCTTCCCACAGGCTGCAGGACGACTCCTTGGTTCTCAACAGCCACAGAGGAATAAATCTGGAGCACAGCCTGCAGCCAGGACTATGTAGCATGTTGTAGGGGCAAGACTATCATTTTACTGTGCATTTGCATCTTGTATCCTCCCTGGTGGGATGCTGATCCATAACAGAGTCTTCTAAAATCTCACACAACACAAAGAATCCAGGCTAGTTTCCCACGGACACTCTTCATGAAAGAATTTCTTAGAAGAGATAACTCAGCCAGGAAATGAGAACTAGGGGGCCAAATTCCTTCATTCAAATCCATCTCCCTTTGGTAAAGGATTAAAAAAATTGTTCCTATATGACTAATCCCAGCTATATTTCCCTAATTTCTAGGGAAGCAACAGTTTCTAGAGATGAAGGGTAAAGCCATTTGAGGAAATCAAGCTTTATTTGCTTTTTATTAATTAGAGAATTTTCTGCTAGATCAAATTACTAATAACACTTTGGTTATTAAAATTTATGAAACCTAGATTTACTTTTCAGCCTCTGTATCATCTTCTGATCCTTAATACTTTTCATCACACTCAAGGAATGAAAACAAACTCAGCTGTTTCATGTTTGTTCTCAATTGACTTTTACCAGGGCTGTGTTAAGGTTGTTACATACTTGTTATTAAGTGATGGCAGAGCACACACTTCTGAGACAACACAGAATATTCACCCTCACTTTTGGCAGGTTACAACCCAAAACGAGTGTCACAAACCTGCCAGGAGAGCCAGAGAAGGTTCTGCTGCTTCCATAGCTCCCTCTGTCCCTCTCTGATTGTTTTCTGCAGGGATAGCTGTGAATTTCACTCATTTGCTTTATGTGTCCAGTTGTATTTGTTGCTTAAAGTGAATGCACATGCCCTAAAGCAAGGAACTTATGATTTTTGGCTTTTTATGATTAGTTGAAAGTCTTTGCATCTATGTTAAATTCAGCTGTATTGAATTTAGTTAAGCTAGTGCTGCGTAGGCACTTTTATTCTGGACTGGGAGTGATTTGGGCCAATTTCTTTTAAATCCATCCCTAACTGACTTGCACTGAGCTGAGCTAACACCTGATTTATGCTCTCATTTATCCCATTTTGAGCAAGAGCTCGGGGATGCTGTTGGGTGCCAGCACCGTAAGGAGTCACCACATGAGCGGCGGCCTGGGCAGCGCAGCATTGCCGTCCTTAGCCTGCAGCAAACGTGAGCTCCGTGTGGCACAGTGACCTCGGGCCAAGAAAATGAGAATTCTGAACGGGTTTCTTCCATCGCCGATCGCCACGGGCTAAGAGCAAACACACACGGTCAATTAGCGAGGCTCAGCTGATGCGCGGTGAGTTGTCAGGCACGTCAGGACCTGAATGAGATCGCTCATTCACAGATTGAGCCCCTGAAAGTATCCTTTTAAACTGCTGTTATATAAACAAGTGTAACTATGGCTGTGGACACCGGACAAATTAGTGTGGGGATAAGGAGCCTTTATGTGTCAGCTGTTCCCATATGCATACCTGCCTGAAAAGGGTGAGCCGAGGTAGCCTCTCCTCCTCTCCCCAGGGGGAAGGTATAGCTCAGGCAAATTCTCACTGCCTTCTTCGGCAGTGAGGGGTTTAACCTAGTTTAGAGCAGTTCAGCTTGGCTAAAGTGTAGTAAAATAGATTTAAGCCACTTTTGCACCAGTTAGATTGTGTTTATTGTGTATTTTTCTCATTTGCTCAAGTGGTGCAGTTGTGCAGGTCAGATGTTTGAATCAATAAGAGACTTTCCATTGACTTTTTAGAGCAGTGTTTTATGGGGAAATTTGAAGGCCTTTCATTTTGGAGTCCAAAGATGGGCTTGCATCTTAACAAACAAACCACAAGACAACAAAGAGAAACCCCACAATCCCTTCAGCTTTCCTCCCCAATAACACTCTCTTTCTTACTCTGCCCTGTGGGAGGGGGTCATGCTTTCTAAGAAGAAATTTGCTTCTTTCCAGCAAGGAACACAACAAGATTTGCTAAATTGAAACTAAAGTTTCAAAAGCTCCAAACACAGTATGTGCTTGGACCCTTTGAAACTGTGACTGAGACCAATGAAACGCAGGATGAAGCATCAAAACTTTGGTTTACTTTTCTTTTTAGCTCAAAAACTTGAATTCAATCTCAGTTCATCTTTACTCTCACGTAACAAAAGGGAAGACATTTGATTAGGTTATGTGAGATCACGTGGATGGATTCAACACATGGCTGCAGGACCAGGCATTATTATCTTGGACACATTTTGAACACTGCTTCTCACTCTGCTATCAGCCACCGCCACCTCTGCAGTAATGTGACAGCAAGAGAAAAAGGATGGGAAGGCGATAAAGTTTGCCCACGCAAGGAGAAAAGAACTTTCTGTCCAAAGCCAGCTGGCTTGGCTTGGGAATGAAATGGCATTTTAGTGAGAGGTGACCTGTTTACATGAGCCTTGTCTCAGAACACTTGTCCTTGGTGCCACAATGGGGTCTGAGACGCAGTTTATCATCGAGTACCCACAGAAAACAGGTGAGCTGTCTCCGTGCCAGTTTGTCTTCTAAACTGTTTGACAGATAAGAAACCATCCTCAGAGATTGCAACAAATGTGCTGCCGCATTTCATGGTAAGAACCGAGCATATTTTTAGTAAGGGGTTGAGAAAGTATGCAATAATCCTAAATCACAGCCAAGAAAACCACAAACCCCGTAACAAATGCCTGTTCGGTTTCAGAGCTCAGAAACGTGCACCAGTTGATCCATGTTAACGCTCCGGGGAAATTTTTAAGCTTATTTTTCCAGACTCCAAGAGAGAATCCGTAACTTTTTTTGCCTTTACCTGGAGGGGCCAGGGGGAGCAGGGAAACTGCTGGGTGCTCTTTATCCTGTGAGACACAGGCCAGCCATCCTACATGTGCTCTCAAAGAAATCAATGGGATGTGCACCAATGACATACTTGTTCTGAGAAGTCTGTTCACCATTATAAAACCCCAAAATGTACCTTGTAAACTGCCCAAGTTTAAGAATTAAACTTTATTCCATAAGTTAACTGCTTCAGAAGTTTCTTTGTACACTCTAATAGATCCTGCAGAGCCACTGTGGGCTCTGGATATGAAGCCTACCGGGTCAGGATAAAAATTGTGCCTTTTTCTACTGCAGTTTGGTCAATGAGTTTAAAGTGAAGCAGACAAAATTCAGGAAAAATAACACTTAAACTTGCATTTTAAGAGCAGCTTTAGCTGATTGAGGGTGCTCTGCACAAGTCAGGAGAAACTTATCTGGCTTTTAAGAGTTCCACAAGTCTTTTGTCACTTGAAGAGGCCCCATCAACTTCAAATCTACTTTACAAAAGTAGTTCAAAAACGTTTCAGATATTATGGCCTCCTATATCTATTTCTGTCCCTTTTGTTTCCTAACAGCATGAGATACTGACCACACATACTGCTGTCAAATATAGAAATTAAACTTACAGAAAAAAGGAGCCATTTTTTCTTTAATCTCTTGGAATTTTTTCCAGACTAAAGGATAGTTCTTAAATTGATAATATCCCTTTAAGAATTTATTTGCCAGGTAATGTTAGAAGAAAAAAGACTTTAAGGTCAGTTTGAACATTAAAAAGACCCCCTTTAAAATAAATTTCAAATCTATATTGGAGATAATGGCAGGCAGTATTAGAACAGCTCTCCAAATTATAAAATATATTCTACACCTTAAAAATGCAAAAAGCTTTAAAATCCTTTTAAGTGATTTCCAGTTCCTTGGAAAAAGGTCAAGATTTATCCTAAGAAATACTTTGTTGCATAAAAATAATGCATGTAGTTTAGTGTTGCAATATATTCCAGTCATAATATATGTATAAAGCTACAAAATTATTAACAGATGAGGGGCTGTAAATTTTGAATAATGAAGTAAATATGATTATTTTTGAGGGGTGAAATAACACAATGCCGTCAGAAGAGAAAATTACACTTTAATAATGAAAATATTGAACATAACTATTTTTCTTTAGATCTGCTAAGCAATCTGTGTGTTCCCTATGAGATGTCAAACTATAGAGTGCATATGAAGACTTTGCTCCCTCTATAAATATACATGTGCACGACACATTGCTAACAGCAGCAAGCGAGTGCTGGGGAAATACAGCAACAATGAAGTTCCTGAGAGAGGCTTATTTTTTCAAGTTATTAAAAGAAGGTGGCAAGCGTTCATGAGGATATGAAAATTTAAAGCCGTCTGCAGGAAACTCTGAAAACCTCTGGTTAAGGCTGCTGCCAAAAAATCTCAGCTATGTTATGTCAGAATGTTTAATTGCAAGCTGCAACTTTAATGAATGGAAAGATATGGCAAAAGCAGGAAGTTTCTGAAGCAACATGAAGCAACCATGAAAATAAAATACCAAAGGCTGTAATCTTGAGTGCTGTTGGAAGCAGGAATTTCCATCCACGCTCTGCCTCCTTTCCCTGCTGTGCAGGGGTTGCCAGCTGAGGGGAGAGGTAAAAGGCTCTGGATATCATCTGCTGGGCTCAAGGCAGCACTTGTTATGTCGATGTGAACAAGTCAACTTCTTTGCATTTGTCATTATGGGTGTTTACAGAAGTGCAGCTTAGGAATGAGGGGAGGAAAGGCAAATGTCAGAGTGCATTAAATAACGTATTTTCTTTACTTTCCAAGAAGCTTGCTCGCAGCATGATGTTGCTATTTATATCACATCTCCTAAACCCAGCTGTTGGTTCATGTTAACATGCAGAATGGTGAGAAAATCCTGGCAGAAGAGCGTGAATCCCAGAGAGACTTGTGGGGACCTATAAAATATCACAAATTTTGCTGAGGTATGGGCCGGGTGTGCCCCCGGTGAGGCAATATCAGCATTTCCCCTGCTGATCCTCCAGTGCTAGAGCACCAAGAGCAAAGCAGAATGTAAAGTTCCAGAACTTTACATTTTTCTGCAGCAGAAAACTTCAGGGAACTGAGCCTGCACCTCTGGCTGGAAGAGTTTGAAAGAGTACTTTTACCTGTAACTCAAAACTAGCAAATACACTGTACACCCACATAACAGCATTCTTAGACAAGCTGTGTCTGATCTAATCTTATGTACCTTGGCCACAAGTTTTGGAAAAACAAATATTCCCAAGGCAATCAGATTAGTGAATATACCATATAATGATGTGGAAATACTAGTGGTTTACAGAGAGCAGTTTATGGGATGGATTGAGTGACTTTAATTCACGCATTGTCAGACAGCTTTGGACTTCAGTAAAATAAGGAAACCTTGATTTTATCTGTGTGTAGTGGAACGTCAGAGCAGCACTCCTGAGCACAGAGAGCTCAGGGGAGTTTGTTCCCAGCCAGCTCCCCAAGAGGACAGGCAGAGGTTTGTGCTGAGGTGACCAGGGGGTTAACAGGGTTACCCAAAGCCTTAATGGCCAGGAACCATTATCTGCTCCTCTCTGATTTCCTGCTCCCTAGGTGGGAGTCCCCCCTGCCCCTCTCCTTTGTTTCTAATGTGAGTTCCCATCCTGAAATGCTGTGAGTACAATTCGGTTTTGTTGCAATCAGTAGTCCTTTACAAAATCTTCATTCACAGAGTGTTTCCCCCATTGTAAGTGGAACAATGTTAGGAATTAATCTGGCCTGTGATTTGTAGGAACCTTGTTCTGAAAACCTCGTTCTTAGACCCCCCCCTTCCCTTTGAAGGGTAACTTAATTGTTTGGCAACCATGCAAAAGCTACATAACATCCCCTACTCCTCTTAGCTATGATTTTAAAAGTTCTGCATTTTGGTTTTATATAACATTCACCTCTAGAAGTATGAGGCTCAGATTCTCTTCTCTAAGACACAAGATGAAAAAACTGATTTCTGGAATATAAGGAACATTTGAAAGGAGGAAAAACCATGGTACATCTCTGGCGTGGATTGTAAGAAGGTCCTAAATGTAAGTTGAAAGTTAGAAGAGATGTGATTTTGGTGGTAGTACCTCCAAACTACCTTGAATGGGTGGGTGGCAATGCACTGGAATAGAGATGCAAGGGGAAGCTTTATTGCCATAACAACTGCTGGATGATGACTCTATTCAACTCTGAGGCTATTTAGTTAAAATTAAGAACACTGCTATCTTTTTTCCATATCTTTCTTTATATTTGCTATTGCTCAGAGTTTATTACTCTTTGGATATCATGGAAATTGCAGTGCCTGCTGTTTGGCCAAGGGAAGACATTTCAGGGGGCTCTTTTTAGTCTCTGAATTGTACATAAGATGGGCAGAAATGCAGTCAGTGGTTGTTCCCTTTTCTCTCAGGAGGGATCCTGGCAGATGCTTGTGGTAATTTTTCCCTTGTCATATTGACACTCAAGTGTGATGTTCTCTGGGGCTTTCTTATGTTGCTGCTTCTACAGTCTTACAAAGATTGCATTTTTTTCTCTGCAGTGTACATTTTTCTTTATTATCTACAGTTTTGAACTCTTTGTATTATCCAGGTGAATTTGGCCTTTGCAGTTGTCCTGGAAGTTAAACCCAATGCAGCACCATCAGGTCAGGTAGTGATTTCAGTGATTTTAATGCACCAATTCTTCTGTGACTTTATTCGTGTCAGCTTGAGGGGTGACATTTTTCACTCACTGTGACACGTCAGGACACCTGTGCCCTCCCCACCACCCATCCTCATTCCCCACCAGTCCCACGAGGGCTCTGCAGGAGCAGATGTGGCAGCACATCATCACATATGGAAAACAACATCTGGAGTTTCAACTGCAACCTGCATTTTGCACTTCCTTTTCTCAATTGTTACACAGGGCAGTGTTTCCATCAGGGCAGGAAAGCATTTCAGTGGGAAGGAGGCTGCTCTGTGCCCCTGAAGTATTGTTTGCAAGGCTCATAGAGAAATCCCTCGAGCAACACATGCTCTGCTTATTCTTGTGGTGCTACTGAAAAGGACAGATTAGAACCAATTATTTATCTCTTTGGCTTCCTGCTCTATTTTTTGCCAGCTTAGAATAATATGTACTGAAAATAATTCATGAGTATATCCAGAAGTCCTTGCTCAGGCCTTGCTTCAGTGTCTTACTCAGGTTCCCGCTGACTTTTATAACTTAAATATTCAGTATTTTATCTTAACATCTTCTCAGTATATTGCTGTCATGAGAAGATTTTGTGGTATTAATCATTAGATTCTAGTAATAGACCTTACAGTTTTTATTGATGATAAGTATAGTGAGGAAGAAGAAGAGAATAAACCATATTCATATGAAAATCAATGACATTTGGACTGTTCATTTTGAAATTGAAAGAAAACACTGTGTATTTAATTAGCTTCCTGATTATTACAGATCAACAATATGGAAATATGATTGTAGATAGCAAATATTTGTATTTTGTTGTCTTACTTCTTGTCATCTTTTTCTTAGATCCACAAGAAGTGTCTATTCTTGCAGTTCTGCTTTGAACAAAAGGTGGATGTTACAGAAGCTGTTCAACTTATTTACTGGCTGCACTTTTAAATCCAAACTAATCTGTACATTAAAAACCCTGAACTCCAGCATTTCTGAGAGCTGTAAATTACTGTTTCCATTTGAGCGAAACTTCTGGAAACAGACAATACAAATTTACATTAACTTTTTGGGAATGATCATGGAGGATCTACCTTTTCCCATCCCACACTGTGGTCACCACACTGCCAGAGGGGAGTTTCTGTTATCATTTCTTGCATCCTATTTCCTAACCTTTTGTGGAGCTACCTTTTTGTGTTCAGTTAATGATACCATTTTAAAATACAAAGGACACCCTCTGATCTCTGTTTTTGAGAGACAGCACCTTTGGTTCTGGCGTCCTGATTAGAGATGTGCCCTTTTCAGTGATTTAGAGCTGTGAAATGGCTCCTGTTGTTCCACTCCGAGGCTGTGGGTATCTCACAGGATAAATCTGGAAGAGCTGTAGAGCGCAGATGATTTTTGGCAAGTATCATTTTATCATCAAAATTTTATTTTTGGGTCGCTCTTCAGCTGCCGCCTTCTGTGAAGGAAAACGACGCCCATTTTATGTCTTTTATTATGTATTCCCGAGTAGTCTTTTCTACTTAGAGCAAAATTAATGGGAGCTCTGGCAGAGATAATGTGAGGTGGGGATGGATGGATGGAGGTGGAACTGAGGTGGACTGTCACCTTTGAATGTAGAGACATAGCTCATGTCCTCAGAGCTGGGAGTTTCACAGAAAGCCAGTCAGAAAAATAATGTTTTTTTTATCTATATCTATATAGTAGATCTTCACTAAACATACAATTAGATATATTGTATGTAAGTAATATTTTGGGTAAAATTAATACAGTGTATATGTATACTGTACATGTATTTATAGTGCATATATATATACACTATGTAAAATACATAATATCTATTATATTATATATTATTTATAGTATAATGACTTTATATTGATAGTTTTGATTTTACAAACTTGTCCTTGTTCAATTTTACCAGTGGCTGTTTGTCACAATTATATAATATATACTAGTGTTTATATACATAATAAATACATTTTATATATTGTATATATATTCTATATACTAGATACACTGTGTTTATAGATACACTATATATAAAGATGTATCTACATAGTATAGAATGTATATTTATAAATATACACACATTGTATGTGTTGTGGAGGCAGTGGTGGTTTCTGAGGGTGACACGCACAGGCAGTTGAGCTGTTTGTGGGGGTAACTGCTGCAGTCCCGAGCTGCACGCTCCGGACGGGGCACGGGACCGCTCACCGGGAGTTGTTTTAATTACCCCAAAGCCCCGCTCTGGCCCCAAAGGCCCCGCCTTGGCGCAGGCGCCGCTCGGGGCGGGCCGGGCTCGGTGCGTCACCGCCGGCACACCCGGCCCTGCGCTCTGCGCATGCGCGTCCGCCGAGCTCGGGGAGGCGGGGCGCTCCCGTCCCAACGGCCCCGCCCGCGCTCGGCTCTGATTGGCTGGCGCTTCCATCCCCCCCTTTCTGATTGAGCGCTTCGCTGTCACTCAAGGCGTCCACGTTTCGCTGCGCCCCGCCTACCAACTGCGCTCTGATTGGCGGGCTGTCCTGTGCGGGTGCTGCGATTGGCTGTTCGCGCCGTCACTCTGGGGCGGGTCGGCGGGCAGGAATGTAGGCCCGGCCGCTCCCCGACTCAACAAAGTAATCCGGCCATGCCTCGAGTGCGGAGCGCGGCTGTTCCCGCCCCACCGCCCGCCGCGGGGGCACCGAGCCCCTCCCCTCCACCCCCGTTCCGTCCCGCCCCTGCCCGGCGCCGCTGAACGCCTTCGGCCCCGCCGGAGCTGCGCGGAGAAAAGTGCGGAAGGATACTGAAGGAGAGTGTGACAGACGCTGTAGTTCCGGCCGCGGTCGGGCCTTGTTTCCCAAAAATAGCGCGGCGCGGTATCCGTGCGCCGGTGTCAGTGTCTCCTGAGGAGCCGCGGCGGGAGCGGAGCGAGCGGGGGAGCGGCGGTGAGCGAGGGGTCCCGGGGTCCCGGCTCGGCGCGGCCCGCGGGGCGTGTTCCCTCAGCCCGAGGGTCGGGAAGGGTTGGGGGCAGCGGCCGAGGGGGTGGCGGGAGGGGGAAGGGGGAAAGGAAGGAGGGTCCCCCCCCTCCGGCCCCATCCCGCTCTGAGGGAGCGGAGCGGGGGGAGCCGACGGGGTCCCGGGGTGGGCGAGTTCCCGGGGCCTCCCCAGAACTTCCTGCGGGAGGGGATGGACATTTATGGGCCAGGCCGGCGGATCTGCCCGGGGACCGGGCGGGAGGGAGCGAAGGAGGGTGGGGTACGCGGCCCTGGAGCTCCCGGGGTGCGGGGAAAGGACCCTTTGTGCTGGGTGTCGCTGGGGAAGGCGACATCGCAGCGAGCAGGGAACCAACAGGAAAAGCCTCCCCGGGAACCCGTCCGTGGAATGCGCCGGCGGGAGCGGCCGGGGGTCGGGCAGGGGGAGGTGGGAATGGTTCAAGGAGTTGTGCGCCGCAGGAAGGTGTGCTGGGAATGGCAGGGGGAGAACCGCTCCTGATGTGTGAACCAGAGGGTGTTTTGTCCAGAGGGAGAAGGATGGAAGGTACGGCGGGGTTGTGCTGCCAGCAGGATTTTGTGTTCAGCGGCAGAAGTCGTGAGATAAAAGGACTGGTCCGCTTCTGACTGGAAAGACAAAATTTTTTAAGTTTATAGATCTATATTTTGCAATAAATTTTTACGTGCTTTTGAGATGCTAAGCGGCGAGGAGAGGGGAATTGCTCAGAAATACTGACCATAGTGCCTTGTTTGACAGGTTATTAATTTTAAAGTTGAGAAACTGGAGTTCTGTAGGGACGAAAAAGATAATTTAAGAAGAGGGTTTTTTTTTTTTATTTTTAGTGTAAAAACATTGTGTCCCATAGCTATACAGCGACTAAAATTATTATGAGCAGTGGGGGAAAGGGGTTCTGGGAAGTACAAAGGAGGAAGGAAAAGCAATAATTTGTAAACAGTAGTAAGGAAAATAAAGTGGTTTGATATGGAATTGGTAATGCAGATGTATTTATTTTAAACCTTTTTCACAGCCTGGGAAATTTTTGTATAGCATGAGGAAGGCTATGAGTTTCCAAGCTTAATTATGTGAACTGTCTACACACAATTATTCCTTATGCAAGTTTTTTTTTATTCTTATTTTTAGGAACTAGCCAGCTATATTTTGTTAGATAATTCTGGTGTCTTCTTATTGCTATCTGGTATTTAAATGAGTCGTGCAAAAAATATCAGGGCAACATTCCTGTCATCTATTCTGTCAGTAGTTAAAATTATTTAAAATGCCTTTTACATGTAAGAATGTAATATTTAGGGTTTTTTTCCCTCCTATCTCACAGGTGATTTGCATTTGGGGGAGAAGTGTGAAGTTTCTCATTTCAACTATTTTTTTTTCCCATTGAGGTGCTAGAATATGTGCAAAATGACATGTTATTCAATTACATAATTTAGAAGGATTATAATAAATTATAATAAAGAATGTAATGTTGGTACTTTTGTTCTCTGAAAGGTATCATTATTAAATGATATTTTAAAATTCTATACTTGTTAAGCCAGCTAATCAAAAATAAGAGAATGAAACAAATTGTCAAGATATTAAGGGATTATGATGGTGCTGTGCAGCTGGAGATGAACCTTTTTTGACTGAAAGCATTCAGTTCGGAATTTCATAAAGAAAATAACCCAGTGCCCTGGTCAGTTATTTTTCTCCTCCATAATTCTTTCCTACATCTGTAGTTGACTTGGTCCACGTGTAGTAGCACAGGAGGATCGTCTGTAAATGGGAAGAATCCCTCAATGTCAGGGACAGGCTCTACCTCAGGACAGCTTTGGTGTACATGAAACTCTCTCTCTGTCCCTGGAGCTGATCTAAACCAGTTTGAACATTCCAGCGTTTCTGTGATTTATTTGTGAGCAGGCATTTAGAGATGATGGTGGAAATACATTAGCTTCTGCTTGCTGTTTGCTTGTCCTGCTCCATTTATTCAGTGTGTGTTTAAACCGAAGTGGTCACTGCTCACCTCTGAGTGGGGCCATGGAATGCTTTGCATATGTGCAGATCCCTGGATTTAGATCCCTATAATACTAGTTTCTTTCTCTGTGAAACAGCAGATGGAGAAGAAAGCAAACACTGAATTTTATGAACTTAGAGAAATTGAGTCATGTTGGACTAGCACAATGAGGAGGACATGGCTGCATTCAAACTTGAAATAATTCTGCAGAATAAAACGGCTTATTATGGCAGAAGACTCATGTTATTTAGAACCTTTGAGCTGAAGTGTGCGTGGTTCACCTTAAACTGGTTAATGCGGGCAGCAGAGATTTTATGGGTTTATTTTAGAATGTTGGCCACGTTTCTCAGATAACTTGTTGATGTCATTCTGTATATTCTGGGCCCGAGTGCCGCTTCGGAGAGCCTGGAGGCACCACTCTGCTCTGTGAACAATGCCGTGCTACCTTGCCTGCTCTCAGCCAGGCCCTCCTAACAAAATACAGCTGATTAATTCTCCAGCTCTACTGAAAGAAGTGTAGTCTAATGCTGTGTAATGAGCAAATCTGAATTAGTTTGGCAACTTTTTTTTCCTAAGTAAGGAATATCTTGAATTAGGTAGAACTGTGGTTTGTTGTGCCTTGCTTGAGAGAGGTCTGTGGGCTTTAGTTGAATTTTTAAAGTATATGTTTTCTAAAAATTACCATTAGAACATTTTACTTGCCTCACCAAATTTTTATTTTTTTATGTTTAAAGTATTAAATATTCTGTGTAAACCTTGGGCTTTAGGCTTACTCAGTCCTGACAGCAGCCTGGTAATGTGTGCATAGTACTGGGGTCTGCTTTTCCTTCTCATTGCAACAAATCTTCCTTTGAATTAACTGGAGCATCATGTGGCAATGTATGTGCTTTTTAATGCACAAGTCGCTTTAAGTTTTCACATTTATTGTATTGGAAAGACATTATTTCACATGTGTTCTTCAATGGATCAAATGGAACAAAAGTCAAAATCTCTGTCTGGGATAATATGGGTGAATTTGGTGCTTTGTGTTCAGATTTGATTCCTTCAGCTCTGGTGAAGTAACCAGGGAATATAAACACAGCATTCCCTTTTTTCTTGTGTGCCTTCCTGTGCACGGCAAGGCCCGTGCCGTGATTACCTAAATGGACTTGTCATTGTTACAGAGGTGGTGCTGATGTAGGGGTGGTTTAACTCTTGCTTCTGCCAGTGAAATGAATAAAAAATTTTAAGGTATGTAATGGTATGAGGTTTTTATTTAGGTGTCTTAAATTTATACTCAGAATCCCCTTGGTTTAAAGTGTAGTCAGATATGAAATAACTAAAGGTAGCTGGTGTTTCCCCGTGATAGTTGCGAGGTGGTTTGGGTGTCTTAGGAAGTTTGGGAATGACACAAGACATTCTTTCACTTCTCCCCCGAGTTAGCTTTGTGGACCTTCCAGTAAAAAACTTGAGCATTTTTTTCGGACAGCTGATAAAAATGCATTTTAGGTCATTGATGCAGTATCTAGTGTAACAGAACAAAATAGTATTACTGAGTGTTCAAACCAGCCTTCAGCTGTGTAATATGACAGTTACCCTCCCCCCCAGCATGTGTTCTGTGGTAGAGCACCAGCTAATAAATAATGAGCTCGTAGTCTGCAATAATATATTTTGCTTCATTTATTTGAAAGTAAGCATCTGATCTAGATTTTTACCTCTGACTACTCCCCTTGTATGGTGCATTCTTATTTTAACACTTGATCTTTCAAGTTATTCCTTAGGGAATTGAAAAGAAGAAATTGTTTTCCTCCATATTAAGGCACCAATTTTTTTTTTTTAATCAACATTATTGTTTTGGCTTCTGTTTAATGGTTCTACAAGAGTGTTTCTAGATTTCTTTATATTTAATATATAACTTCCTTTAGGAACATGAACCCCTGTTCTGTGTACTCTCATTTCCATTTGACACTAAAGAGGAATTAGTATCTTGCAAGACTCCTCTGTTCCTGAGATTTCACCCCCACCTGTCCAAGACAATCACCCAGTTGGAATATTTTAAATTATACCTATATTTTATGTCTATATCTTTCTCCTTTTATTCTTAATCTCAGTCTCCTGTGAAGAATTAGGAAGGAATTTTATTCGAATAAGGCAGACTAAATTTTGTGACGAGTCTTTTTCAAAATTTTGGTGCAGGGTGATACAGAACCTTTTGTACAGGAGCACTCTGCTTTTTGCTCCGTGTGCTGCAGCAGTACAATTGCGCCTCTAAGATCATAAGAAAATACATCCCTCTTAATAAGTGTGTGATTAATTGAATTATTTTTCAGGGAATTAACTACTTTATATTCAAAATGTTAGTGATGCTTAATTAGGTAGGTCTCCCAGTTATATTCGCCTCTGTCCCTGGAGAGCTTTTGAATTCTAGCAAAGTCCTTATGGGCCAACCTGGAAACTTGAAAACGCGTTCTGCTTTGCTTTGTGATTTCACTAGGAGTTACCGAGAATTGTTGCATGCCTATTTTAAGTATAGTAAGATAAAAAGTAGATGCTAGGAATTACCAGCCAAGCAGAAAGGTAGAAAGGTGCTTGCTGTAAGTGTCTGTGTACAGGGCTCTGATGACAAAGCATCTTTTACTTTTTTTTCTAATCAGGAGCTAATTGACTCAGAGAAAAATGTGTCATGGTCAGAGATCACCTAGGAGTGGGTGTGTAGAATGGATGGGTTTGTGCTCATGATACTTTTATGATGATAACAGAAGTGAAGAAGGATTTTTTCCCCATTTATTTCAAATCCTTTTGAGTGTTTGTGTAACTCAGTTTCATTTGAAAACCCGATTGCTTGTGACACTGTAATTTAGGATTTCATGGACTGGACTGGTGTTATTTTTATTGTTTGAAGGCTGACCATAGACCTGTGAAAATATGTAAAGCAGATGTGTCATCTGTTACCTGCAGTGACTCTTTCAGGCTGTGGTCAGGACCAGAGTTGAGGTTTTGTACCAATATACCCAGGCCTGATTTTTTCATTTTCTGTGATCACTTTGTGTTTGGAAGATCAAGGGGGTTAAATTATTAAACTTTTAGCAATATAATTGTTTAAGCATGTCTGTAAATGAGCTTTGCTGGGGCTATGCTGTTACACATTTCGTTCATGAAGATTGTGGCATAGAGAGTTGAGAAACAGAATTCAGAGATTATTTTAGTGTCCCTTATGGTGTGGAAGAATTACAAACAGTAGTAAGAGAGTAAGCAGGAAGTTGAACCTTCAGGGACTCAGATATACACACAGGTCCTAAGGATGAGGGGTCATGAAGGGCACAACAGACTAGTCTTGGCAGTGTCCATTAGAGAAACTTTTGGAAAGTGTCAGGATAATGTGACTTTACACACTGTATCACACAAAATCTGTAATAATTGAATCCGAGAGCTGAGAAAAAAAAAGCTGTAATATTTTTTCTCCCTCAGATATCAAAAAAACCTACGGTTTTTGCGTGGTTATCTTTCTCCAGATGTTCTGAATTGTATTTAATTGACTATCATGTGGAAAACATGTATGGTATAGCTCAGAAGCATTGTGTAAGGGTATCAGTGTTAGGGAGATCTTGTTTTTAGTATCATTCTATCACAAGCAACTGCCTTTTCCTGATATGACTGCATGCATCCTGTTGTAAAATCTGTAAGCTGACAAGAATGACTGCTAATAATTGGGTGTATAGAACAATTTAAAAATGTTGCTTCCAGTGTGAGCTTTCAAAGCAATGAGTCTTCTGAGAATGTTTGAGAAAAGGGGATATTCAATCATTATTGTTCTTTTATTATCTTGTCAGGCACTGAGGGTAATAAACTGAAATTTTCAGAATTTTTATTTTTCCTTGAAGCCATTGAAATTATTGTCTAATGATATGAGGTTTTAATTAAGTCAGGTGTCTTAAATTTATGTTCAGAATCCCCTTGGTTTCAGGGTAAAAGAGGTGAAGTCAAAGGTACAGCACAAGATAATTTGTTTCACTTGATGCCTACAAAAAAGGAAAAACACTTTCTGCTAAAATTTTTGAGCCTATAGGCTGTCAAATTATGTTTATTAGTCTGAGTTTAATAATACACATATTTACTTGAATAGTTGGCTTCAGGGATTTGAAGCTTTAGAGTGCAGAAGAAGGATTTCATCCGAGAGACTTTGTTAATATCCTCCTGTGTTTCTTTTGAGCATTGGGGTTTTTGTGGTTTGTGTGTTGTTGGGGTTTTTATGTTTTATTTTCTTGTTGTTCTCCTTATGTTTGTTCGTAATATTCCAAATGGTGGTGTCTTAACTTTTTGTCACTGAAACGTATGTGGAGATCTTTGCTTTGAGAGATGTTGGGCTATGAAAAAGGTGCCAGCAGTAAAAGTATTAATGGTTTCCATTAGGAAGCACTAAATTAGAATTCCTCCTTCAGGAGAGGGAGTCAAAATCATGGATGGCTGAAGAGAGATATGGTCAGTTGATGGAAGCAAGAATTTGCCAAGTATTTAAGATATGGAATATGAGGGATTTTCAGAAGTTATAATTATTAACACAAATGTCCTGAAAATTCCTGAGGAGTATGTGGAACATGTCATGGCTTTGGATGTCATAGAATAATAATGAGTTTTAAATAGGTGCTTGTTGTTTTTGTCACAAATATGAAAACGGCTAACCTGAATAGCTATCAATTGAAACAACTGAAATTTAAAAACTATTTTATCAAATCAGTATTACAAAATCCTATAGAAATCACTTGTTCTCAGTGAAGGACAGAGAAATTTAAGAAGACATTTAATCTCCAGGCTTTGTATTGGGTTTAATAGGAGATGAAATTTGAAGAGGGCAGAAACAAGAATTATTGTAATTGTTAAATGATTTTTTTCCCTAAAAAAAGGAAAAAGCTGATCGTCAATATTTCTATTTATCACTGCTAATTCAGTATGTTAAAGAAACTAGTAAAATGTGTTGAAAGGATTAGAAATTCTGTGTTTTAAAACGTAATGTGCCTGTATATTGGAGTCATTTAGATGCCGTATGCAAAATAAGAGGAAAGTACCTTAAAAGACTAGTGGTTTGTTCGGGAGGTGAAACAGGGTAATGGGAGAGTTGCACATTTCAACCACTGTTCCTGTCAAGGCATTCTGATGCTCCTGGTGACTCCTGGTTGAATTTTTTCCTAGGCTTATCTCCAAAGGAGGCTTGGATTCCCGGTGGGATGCAATGTAACCTGATAGCCCGCAGTTATCCCCCAAGCTGCTTGGCAGTAAATCTTCCCGCAGATCCCCCCAGCCTGCCCTCACTGGAGGCGGATCTCCTGCACTGGGTCGCTCTCTCTTGTGCCTCTATTTGTAGTTTTCCCTTTGTGCTTTTGCTGAGGAGTTGGACTTCTGTCCTGTCAAGTTAAGCCTAGTGATGACATCCTTGATTTTACAGTTCTCTCCTGAGGATGCCCTGGAACAAGTCGGTGCACCCCGTTGTTGCCGCACGCATATTTACAGCGAGTCGTGTGTTAGCACAAGGCGCTTATGTAAAATTTGCACCAGATTCCACCAGGAAGTGACAGAGTCACTCCCTTGAGAAGCTGCGATGGGAGAGGGGATCGGAAGGTTCCCACTACGAAGAGACTCAAGTAAAAACTGCTCTTTCTTAAAAGCTGAGGGAAGGACCTGCCCCGGGTGAGGAGGCTGTGATCCGAGCCCGGATCCCCCGCTCGGAGCCCCCGCAGCTCCCTCTGGTGATCCCGGCGTGCCCGTGCAGCACCGGGACCTTGGCTGAGCCTCCGAATGAGAGAAACCATCAGCTCCTGCCACAGGACTGAAGAAACACTTCAGAGCAAGCCGAGGCTGCAGCCAACCTGGTGTTACTCTTGGGTGCTATTGAGTTTTGCTGCCTTTTTGTTTTATTCTTTTCACCATCTAATTTTTGTCTCGGGGGAGAATGAAGTCATTAAAGGATCTGTAGACTGTCCTGTTAACACTGGCTCTAGGCAAGCATAACCAGTGTGATTACATGAGATAAAAGGATTCCAGCTGTATGGCTGGGTTGCTGAGGAGCAAGTGAAACATGGCATGGGGAAGAGGGAAGAACAAAGACAGTGTGTATATGAAAATTTTATTCTGTATTCTGTAGCCTGTTCTATTTATGTTATTAAAATATGGAGAAATGGTGGAAGTAAACGTAAAAATAGCCTGAACAGTAATAATAAAGATGTGGTTTTGCAAGTAATAAAGCCTGGAGAATTTCCATCTCCCTTATTTTTCAACTCTTCTGTTATTCTGTGATCTTTTAGAGTATCCCCTCTTTACAGTGTGTTTCTCTTCAGTTCTCAGCTATCTTAAATGCTGTGCCAGCTGTGGCCAGGCTGAGCACAGGTGCCTGCTGACTGCCTAAGCATCCCCCAGGACCTGCTGCCTCTGGTCACTGCAGGGCACTGCTCTGCCCAGGGCTTCTCTGCAAATGCCACATCAACAATTCTGCAGCACTTTTAGGGAATCTCAAAAATAAACTTGAACTGATGCATTTGCTATGACACTTGGTTGAAACTGGCCAATATAATCAGAGGCTGTTAATGAGGGAGAATAGACTTGTGGTCAAGTAAACCTCGTTTTATTAAAAAAGTTATAAAGCTGTAGAAATACTTCTGTCTTCAGGATTTTAATCATCGATAATGATCTAATCTATTATCAGCAAACTCTTATTTTCTTAAATGTTTTTATTTAATTTTATTCAAATATAACTTAAAGTTAGGGCGATTTAAAACTGCATTCAGTTTCTTAATTTGCTTTGCTTTCAATGTATTTGGGTTGATCTAAATATCATGTTAGGCTGGAATTAATTCGTTCACCAAAATAAATATATCTTCATTTTGATGAAGCTTGCTTGTAAGCGTATGGGAAGATAGTTGGAATTTCTTCCTTGTGTCTTCCTATCTTCTTAAGATGTATTAGTATAAATTTATCTAAAGCCTCCACTTCACCTCTTCCCCCATTTGATGCTTGTATCTGTGCTTTATGGATCCAATTTTTTTAACAAATTTTTCTTTAAGGGCTGAATTGTTCATTAAAACTTACCACAATATTGCTGGATGTTGGCTGAGTAGTTCTCCAAAGTTTTTACTTTTCAGTCATTCAGTCCTTGAATGAAATGTTAATGAGAAGATGATCTGAAAAACTTCTTGAAAACTTTCTCTGCAACAAACTCCTAACTGAGGATTTTCCTTCAGAGCTGTTTAAGGCACCTAAGTTGATTTCTGTAGGCTGTCTTGCATGCATGTAGATAATGCCGACAAGTGAGCCACAGAGGTTTTTGTGTGTTGTTTTTCTAAGGCTTGAATGACTAATTTTCTGAAGGTGTAGGGACACAACAGCCTTTCATATGAGTTCCTTTTGTGCTTCTTACGACTGTTAAAAGCAGGAGAAAGTAAGCACAGACTAAAATTCAGAGTTGCAGTATGACAAAGAATCCTCCAGGCTTCTTATCTGGAAGAGCTGAGATCACAATTCTTGCTTTGGTCTTACCTGTGCTTCTCTGCTTTTAATTCTTCGTGGTCTCCTCTGCTTAGTCTTAGTGGCTTATAGGCATAATTAGCTTATCTTAAAATAGTCTGATCTGGTGGCAGTATTGGGACAGTGACGGGACAGCCAGCCCAGTCCCCGTCACATGCAGTGAACCACAGAGATGTGTCAGTGTTGGGCCCACTGAGCAGGAAGGGAGGAGTAGGTGAAAATCTTTAGAGGATATAAGTGGACCTTGAACATGAATGATTCAGCTCACCTGTGCTAGGATTTAAATGTTTTCCTTCAGGAATTTGACAACAGCCTGATAAAGTAACTAGAAAGCAGCTTCTCCTTGGTTTCAACCAAGATACTAGTGGAATAGAAACAAAAAAATTCAGTTCCTTTCCTTGGGTTGTTTTTTATATTTTTAGCTTTAGTATCTATCAACCTGTACAGGTCAGAAAGAGTGGGCCTCATCTTACCTCAAATGCCTTGTTTCAAACTTGCCAGTGTTTCAGGTCTGAGACCTTTAAAGTTTGAAGTGTCTGACCATTAATGTTTGTACTTCCTTGAGACTGTATCTCTGGGTTTCATACTTTCTATAATTGCCTTGACTTCTTTTTTCTTTCTTTCTATCTATCTTCTTTCTTTCGTTTCTATCTCTTTAGACAAATACAAATTTGGACAAGGGCACAATTGCATGTGTTAATGAAGATTGTTGTAGGTACACCAGTTCTGAGGGGTAAACTCTACATTTAAAATACTTTTCTTGGAAAAGCTTCTGCTGCAGTTGCTATTGTGGTTGCTACAATCTTGAACAAGGGATTAGAGTACTTTTTGTTTCTTGTTACTATGCAGGGAAAGGAACTTGATCTGCAATACATTCAGGCTATTTCTTGTGATGTGATTTATTCTGTATTTTCTGAAAGATGTCCCTTTGTTTGGATTTCAGTAGAAGAGTGCAATTTCTGAAATTCGTAAACCCCTAAAGTTATGTGCTGTTACCATGCTTTTTTTTGTTGATTAAAAATGGATTTCAGCGTTCAGTTTACAAGTTACTATTTGGTGAAATAGTGGCTCATGCTGGAGCACTCCAATGCTGGCTGCTCTTGACTTCGAGGAGAAAATGTAGTTCTGTTATTTCAATGTGTAAAATGCTGTTTAAGGGATGTTTGTTCTATTTTTGAATTGTTAACTCTTTATTCTGGACAGAATGAACTTTTATGTTTTTGCGCTCTGTATTTTCATCTCTAAAACCCTCCAAAACAATCTTGTCACAGATGCTTTTGTTACATTTGAGTTTGCAGACCTTCATTGAAAAACTAATTTGGACTCTGCAAAACATAGTTTAAAAAATATTCTCCTTGTGTTATTTGAGTTCTGCTTCCAGGTGGATTTGATGTACTGCCTCCATGCAGGAAGTGAGAAAAGGAGTTTTAACTATACGTTAATGTCTTGCATATGCTGCAATGTTCCTTGAGCTTTTCCTGTAAATTGCTGTAGCCAGGCAAGTCCTATATGTAGTTTAATGTTTAACTCTGGTTTTATTTTGCTGTTGTCGCTGGTGCTCTTATGCAGGCAGATTGAGTTGCTCTATAATGGAGGCTGGGATGTGGAACTTGCCTCTCTTCCTGTTTAAACTGTAGATCCCAAAAGCTTGGTCTAGGCATGATTTTAGCATGGTGTAGTTTGTTATTAAATTTTTGTAACAAACTACTTAACAAGGTCCACTTCTTTCTGTGAAACTTCCTAACTACTTTAGATAAAGTCAGCTTCCAGTGGGATTTGGGATATTTCTTGTAATGCTTGGTTCTTTGTGTTGTGTGTATGGAGTTGATTTTTTTTTCTTTCTTTTTTCCTGGTTTCTCCCACATTCATTAACTGTGCTTACAATGAGTTTTCAGTGAATTAGTGTCAATGTTCCAGCGAAACCCTTGGCTGTACTGATGACGTAAGTGGTGGAGATCTTATTCTGGAATTCTTTCTACTGTCTCCTTGTGTCTGTTAGACCTATTTAGATGAAAATGCTGTAGGCCAGTGGCATTGCCTGTGTGCTTGTTCCCTGCTATAATATTAATGTTTATATCTTACAATTATTGGGAGAGAGATTATTAGGCGGGGAAGTCAAGCACAGAAAAGCTTCCTGTGGATGACTTGCAGTAGTGGTGAATTCTGACAGGGTTCCCATGGTAGTGAATGTGTTTTCTTTAATACACATTACTCAGATCTTGCTATTGTCTTCTTTATAATACAGCGTGGTGGCTGTATTATTGTCAATACACAAGTTGCCTTAGCAAAACCTTTTGAAGCACTGTAAAAAATATGTGAAACCATGTTTGGCAAAAAATGCTGAAGGGTTTTAATGGTTCCTGAGTGTGCAGGGAACAGTCTTTTTCTCCTTTTGGCAATCACATAAACTTTTGAATCCAAGTCTTTGTCTCCTTCTCTGCTGTATTCCCATACAAAATTAAATTATTTAATTTTTATTTTAGCAATAGGAGACAATTTGAGCATAATTAAAGCAATGTATCTGTCTAAATGAGTGATACTTAGTTGGATTAGCATTGTTTAGAGAACATGTGTGCAGTCATTCTTTGTGAATCTGTACATTTCTCTTTTAGATCTATAATAAATATTGAAGTCTCACTGTTCAATCTAATGAACACAGCTTTATTTCTGCACTTTGATTGCTGCTCCAGTGGGTTGAATTACTGTTCTACAGCCTTCTTCCTGCCTGGGGTTCACACTCTGCCTATGGGGGGATGCACTGGATCTGGAGATGCTCAGAGTCTTTTGGATAATGAGGAATGATAATATCCATACCATTTGAAGAAATTTTTTAAAAAATTAATTCTGGATTCTAGTGCTCTTTTGCTAGTCTCAAGCAGTTTATGTATGAAATCTCCTAAACCAGAAGATCCTTCACCCAGATCTGAGGTCTGTGTATCCCATAAACAGGCCTTGCCTATTTTTCCTGTACAGTTATCTTCCTGGGCTTATCTTAATAGCACTGTCATTTGAAAGACTTGTCAGGGCACTATACTGAAGAGCAATACAATAGGAAAAATATTACTCACTAGATTTGTCTCCTGGATTAGTCCAGATTTGGGAAATTGTCTGTTCAGCTAGAATTCCTCAGATCCCCTCTTAGATTGGTAGTAAAGCTGTTTTGATAAATGTATATAGATAGATAGATGTATACAGGACACCTTTAAACTCATTTAATGTAGCTGTGCCAGTCAGTGGCATGTTAGGATAGCACACAGAAAGCATTTAGTTCATTATCCGAGCTGCTTGAAAATCCATCATTTCCCAAAATGCTCGTTAGTTGTAGCACCTAAATGGGGCAAAGCTGTTTCTTAGTGAAAAACATGTTTTCAGTGTCATATTTGTCATCATTAAGGCTTTGGGAAACTGGGTTAATATGTTCAGTTGTGATTATGCACTAGCAAGATGAGGATGGCAGTACCACCTGCGTTTTGAGGTGGATACATCTTCTCACGTGGTCTCGTGTGGTTTGTAGCTGTGAATTCCTGTCTCAGCTCTTCTTTACATCTTTGGTGGAACAGTGCTGAAATTATTTAATGTGTTCCAGTAAAGCAAATGACAGCACCCACCAACTTTTGTTTTTCCCGTTTGTTTCTTTGTTAGATGTGTTTTAGTCATTTTTTTGTGTGTTGTGAGAACATACTAATGTTTTTTGATACAGCAAGTGTTGCTGCATGAAATGCCTTCAAAAGTAGACTAATGTGGCAAATTTAAATCAGTCGTCCTTAAAAAACCTGAAATCTTGTTTATGTATTTAATTTAGGTGATTAAACTACAATGAAGCTTGGCTTTCAGTTAAACTTGCAGTTCCAAAACTTGTCTGTGGTCTAGATTGATGTCTCTGTTCTAAGAGAGATTTGGCTCAGATGGCCTTTAACAAATTGGGAAAACCAGGGGACATAATAATTTTATTTAATTTTGGTATCTGTGTGTGACTGAGGCTTCTGAAGTGTCCAGCACACAGGTCTTGGGGTGTGATAATAGCTGGGTGATAATGGTAGTTTCTACCTGTTGTAATTTGACCTAGCCAAGTGGATGCCTGACTGTGAGAGCTTTAGCTGAGGACTGTATTCTGCCAAGTATTATTTCCATTAACTTTTGCTATTTATAAATATGTAAGATAAAAAATTAGAAATAATTTTCTAGTGCAGGTGCTGTGTTTCTGAATTTTTTTTCAGTTCTCTAATTGATATCTGTAGGTTAAATTAAAAGTGCACATTGTAACCTGGAGGACTTTAGTGCCTCAAACTTGTCTGCTGATCCATTAGATTAGCAGCGCATTACTTCATTGGCAGACCTTGCCCTGTTTTGAGTATTTTTGCCATTGAGGAAATTTAAAACTGGTGCTTTGCCTTTGAAATTGTGGATTTCTTGCTGACCCTGTGCAAATGCCTTAATCTGCATCTCCCTGCCTGGGTGCAGTTTAACAATCTCGTGTTCTGTCCTCTGTCAGTGTGACAGGGCAGGAGGGTGCTGTGTAGGGGAGGTGTGGTGTGATGTGTTACTTGGCTAAAAGCAAGTGCTGTAAGCAGCTGAAGCTGTGTTGCCTGTGACTTTTGGTGTGATGATCAGGATGAGTGAATATGTCAGATTTCAGCTGTTTATTCTCTATAATTTTTTTTTTTTTTTAGATAGTTGCAAGTAAAGAAGAAGTATTTTCACCACACCCCCTTCTGTCTTTCTCTGCTATTTTTTTGAGCTTTCTTTCATTTCACTTCCTGGTGGGTAGATGGCGAGTTCTCTGGCAGATTTATTTATTAAAGTGTTGGTGTATTTTCTCCTGAGAAAGCAAGTGTTGTGGCTTCTACTCTTGGCAAGTATATTTTCTTTTATTTATTATCTTCCATTTTTGGTATGTCTTCTAGTGTTTTCATGAATGCAGTTCTATATCTGTCAGCTGGGTATGTTACATTAGCAGATTTTTGTTTCTTCTTTTCACCTGGGGTCTTTAAAAGCAGATGCTCCAAAATGGACTGATTAGCTACCAACACTTTTGGAGAAATCAAACAATTATTATCTGATCTAAAAGTCAGGACATTTGCATAGTTTTACATTGTGCAAGGCCTACTTTGGTTGATAATCTTGTTGGATAGGTTTTGATTTCTGCCTGTTGTTGATCGTTTTTGTTTGCTTCTGAAGTAAGAATAACCTGTAGCACTTCACAGCTGCAGATAATTAAATAAGTCCTTCACAAAGCTATTTATTAAATAAATAAGTCCTTTATTAAGGTCAGTGGAATTTCTTTGTGCTTTGTATAATATTGAGCATTTATTACTCTTAGTCAAAACTTGTTTTGTGTGATATATAAGACTAACTTTTCTCTGTAGCACCTTAATATTATTTGCTGACAGAAGAATTGCTCTTTATTTAGTTTTTACTGTATTGATAAAACTGTGAAGCTGCTTTTTAATTGTACAGTCAGAAATGTGCTCTTTAAAAAGATGAAAAACGTGTTTTCTGTAGACAAATTGTATTTGTAGATTCCACTTCCTAGTTTTGTCTTCATATGGAACTTTACTGGTTCAGTTATTTCATGACTCTTCTGTGGGGTTTGTTTATCAGTACAGCTCTTGGTTTTAGTTCTGTGTGTCCTTTCTGCGAAAGGAATCCAATGTATGTGCAAGTTATTAAATACTCTTGGTGTGCTGGGACTTTGCTAATAGCAGGTCGGATTGGTTTGCACCTCATAAGTCATCAATGTGGAAAAAATATAAAAAAAAATGTAAGGAAAAAATTCAGCTCTGATGCAGATAGGAAAGCGATAGCTTAAATATTCAAGCAGTAACAAGTCAAATGCCAAGTTTGGAACATGATAATTCAGCCGGGTTCACCTTTGTGACAGCTCTGCAGAGGTGAAGAATGGTTCTTGAGGAGGATTTTTTTCTTTCCTTTTCGCAGCGACAGCTTCTGTGCTCCCCTGGGTCAGGGGGTGGGGAAATCTTCCCAGCAGCTGCACAGAAACCTTAAGTGCAAGGATGGCCCAGATTCGATGCTGGAGCTTCAGGCAGAGTTCTGCTGTGTGTTAGCACTTCGTCCATGTGACGCTGTTTGACCGGATAAAGGCTCTCAATCACGTGCTAATGTGTGATACTAAATGAATACATATTCTGTGTGTAGCTAATAGAAGTGTTTCTCCTCCTGAAAAATAAATCTCTCCTCTATTAGAGATGATTTTGTGCCTCCAACATTGTCCCTTAGAGCAGAAGTTCTAATGTCAAAACGAAACCTGGTCAATATATCAGGACCATACTGCAGACATTTTATATTTTGGTGCTTAACCTTTGGGTGACTAAAATGAAAAGTGTTATAATAATTTCCTTCTGTAGAAATATGGTATTCTGTATCTTTCTGTTAGTGTATTATTTGATAAATGCTGGTGTGCTCTGCAGAGTAATTAAGGGAGGACTCTGAGTAATGAGCTAGAGTATCATCTGCTCCAAATCCAGGCGTATCTCTACCTTTGCCTCTCCCTTTTCCCTTGGTGTGCCCATAGCACATCTTTGTTGTGGGTAAGCTGGTTACCTGCTGGTAGTTCTGTCTGGTTTCCAGCTTTTCCCAGCTGGAAAGGGAAGACCAATGAAGAATGAACCATCTCACAAAATTTCTATTTAAGAGGAGCAGTGTCAGGATGTGCTTCTGGGTTGCAGCAAACACGCAATTGCAGCTAAAGTAGGTCTATGAGAACTTTCACCTACCCCCTGTGGATATGGTTGCACTAGAGTAGCAACAGTCTGGGATTTTTATGTGGGCTAGCTGCCTAAATATTTACCAAAGGTCTCTATGATTCCCTCTGCCTCCAGCGTCGGTGCTGAAGCTTGTTGTGATTACAGCCTTACTGATAAGTGTTTAAGTTAGGCTTTCCTTTGTGCTTAGGAAAAGAAAAGGATTAATGCATATTCCTCCAGCAGAATGCAGATAACCTCTCTTGACCCTGGTGATCAAGTCTATTCCCCCTTTATCTTCGAACTCCCCAAGGCACCAGTCTGAAGCCATGAAACACATGATCTGAAACATCCCCCTGTTGGTCTAGAGGCTGATTTTGGAAGAGTTTACCTTCCTTTCCCCATTAAGCAGGCATTCTCTGCAGTGGTGTCTTCTTGTAGTATTATATAGGAAAGCATTGTAACAGAGGATGATGAAATATTTTCAGGGTGTTCTCCATTAATTTTGACAACTCAGATTTGTTTGTGCTTTTTATATGCCAGTGTGTGTATTTCTAGACATGTCAATATATATGTAGAGACAATATGTGGGATTTTTTTAATATGTCACTGTCTTTTATGGAGAACATCTGTTCTGAAATTGTTACAATATGCAATGATACTTATTTAAAATGTGTTGTTGTAGTAGTTACTGTGTATCCAGACAGTTTAATAAACCAGTAAAAGATTTCAAATGTAGTTGAATACCCTACTTAGTTAATGACACCTAGTGTTTGGAATTTCATCAATCTTAACATGTCACATATTCGACTATAATTGAATGACCTTTCCCTTAAATTTTCATAGCAAAAGACTATGACAAAGCCATTAGCTTTGGAGTTTTGAATCTGAAAAATTCATAATATAGATAACATAAATGCAAGGCTTGCATGTGTGTGTTAAAATAGTAAATGGGTTAAAGTAGCATAGGCATACTTCGTACTGTGTTGGCATAGTTTTCCCCTTCAGATGGTAGTTTGGAATGTGAAGCCTCTTCCTATATGTGCTGGAGCAGAGCTAAACTCTAATGTCACTTACAGGAGAAATTTAATACAAGCAGCTTGTGCAGAACTGACCTGCTGCCATGGTAGCATGTAATATATTTAGCATGCATGTGTCTAGTAACCATGTGATCTTATACAAGTGAATAAAACAGAGAAGCTCTCAAAAGTTAACATTTCTCTGAATGTTTCCAGAGTTCTGTTAGTTAAATAAAATGTTATCAAACTATTTAAAGAGACACAGTTTGTAACTGGGATGTAACAAACTTAGATTTTTGAATGCTGTAGCAACGTCTCTGCATGTAAGTGTAAGAGAGACAGAATTCAAAGGAAGTTAGATTTTTTTTAACCCACCATAATTTTTGGAGTGTTTTATTTGGGTTTTTCTGGCTCTTATGGTTCAGTTTTCTGCTACCATTATGAACAAAGATTAAATTTTAAATGAAATCTGAAAATAGCAATCTGATCCTCAGGTACTTAATCTTTAAGAAAACCCACAAATGTAAATTTTGGCAGTGCTGTGTTATTGTCAGAATGTCTTGGTATCATCTGTGCTTAAAAGCTAAAGTGTCACTTACATGCCTCCTGCAGATTTAACAGGACACCATTTGGGAGATGATAAGCAGGGAAGAGTGGCACACATAAGTCCTCTATCAAGACACTGTTAAAAAGTGGATAATCTCTTTAATGGAATATAATCTTGCTTATGCAAAATCCTAATAAAATTTAGTACTTTCCCTGCTGATTTGTTGCAGAAAGTGTGATGTTGATTTTGGTTTACAGTTTAGGGGTTTTTGATGTCCTGTGCTGAGCAGAGAGTGGGGTGATTTGCTCATCATTCCTGTTTTATGGCACAATCCCATTTTCCCTGTGGTAGCAGCGTGGTTCTTGCACAGCAGCTGTGGGCCTGGGTGAGTAGAAATGTCCTGGGGTGGATCTAAGCAGCAAAGTGGAGCTATAATACTGAATGTGGGACATGGTGTTTCTACCAACACGTTGCTGAAGGTTTTCCTTAGGCTCAGGCTTGCCTGATTGTGTTCCTTAAGCTGGAAGATTCAGATGGGTTCCTGAATGCTTTGGGAGTTCTTTTCTTTCCTAGGTCGGGTGCTCCCACGTCCTGCCAGTGAGGCTTGGCTGAAAGCGGAGGAATGAAGGGTTCCACCTTCCCCCAGCTGCGATTTTAACATACTTTTTCCAGCTATCAGCTTTTTCTGTCTCTTCCTGTTAAGAAGTCCATGTAGGCACTTTCTTCTGAATAATTTGTTCTTGGATTTTGGGTTTTTATTGTATTCTAGATGCACTGTCATTATGGACCAGTGAACTCCTTCAGAGATGGAAGATACTTTCTCTTGATTTCTGCAGTTTTGATAGATACTGCACTTGCAGAAAAATTGCAAGGAAGCACAGTAGATTTTGTGTACTTCAAGGATGCACATAGTAAAGTAGCATTAAAATGTCTTAAACATTGTAGAGAACTGAAATTTATTCCATAAAGCATCCATTATGTACCTTAGTGTAGGTCCTGTTTCTAGCCCTGCAGGGTGTAGTTGTGTTGGAAGCCATGGTTGATCTTTTTAAGTGGTTCAAAATATCAATAATCTTTCTGCAGGAGTTCCTGAGTTAATGCCATATGAAAACAACAAGGTCTCTTTAGACTTCCAATTTTGGTTTTTCAGTAGCAGCCTGGATCTGAGACACTGCAGAACCACTGGTGGAAACTCAGACCTCTAGCAAAAGCTGCAGTTTGTTGTGGGTTAGTCAGTGCTATTGACAAACATTTCTTCAGTTTCATGATTTACTGTTCCTTTCCTCACGGCTGTTCTAAGTAACTTTTTTACAAGAACTGAGTCTTGTGCTTAATTGATTTAATTTTCAGAAGGCCAAAGAATATCATGTGCTTATTTGAAAGACCTGCCCTTGAGGTGAAATCCTCAAAAGTGAATGAAAATCAGTTTCTTTTCAATGCCTGTTCAATGCATCTACTAAATTTAAAACGCCAGGTCTGTGTCTTTGTTCTGTGCTAGGTGGCATCGAATTAGATAAAATGTCACAAAATTTACTGTTAACTGTTTCTGCTGCTGTCCTCTGTAACACTTCTGCTTTTGAGGACCTGATCTTCCCTTTAGTGCCTTTCTTCCAGCTGTGCACAGTGAGAATTTTCCCTGAAGGAATTGGAGACATTCAAAACAGAACAAAGCACTGAGACCTGAGAGCATCACTCTTCTGTATTGGAGTTTTATGGGGTGTTACCATCCTGTTCAGGAATATTGTGGCTTCTGTTTCACCTAGGCAAGGGCACCCATTTGACTGAAATGAGATTTTTTAATCAGAGAATTCTCTAAATGCACTAAATAATTCTTCCATTCCATGCCCAAGCTGACATCTTGCAGCTAATGCAGATGGAACAATTTGGCAGCAGTAGGGTGTGAGAACAGAAGTCTTGGTTTACTCTGTTTAAACCAAAGCTCAGTGCTGCTTTAAATGTTGTAATTCCTGTGCAATGGATCTGGTTCATGCATGCAGATCTCTTCCCAAACTGTGCTGTGATGGTGGCCTTAAGATTTTATGTGGTGCTGTTTCTGTTGTGGAATACTAAAGGGTTTGAGTTATTTTGGGTAAGTGAAGCTTACAAAGGGGAGTGCCTGCCACCTCTAAAGGCTTGCTGAGGTTGTTAATCAGATATTACCATCAAAATGAAGTACATTCAGTGGTAGACAAAGAGGAAGGAAACCTACCAGAAGCTAGAAGGAAGAATCTCCACAAGTGTTGGTTGATGTAACATGTTAAGAGTGGTGTCTACTAGAAGTACAGGGTAAGCTTGTTTTGATTCCTATCTTCCTTTGAAAGCAGGCAAATGTTTATAGCATGGAGGATGTCTCCACCCCTCCCTCAGTGAAGCTGTGTGCTGGAGAAAATGATGACACTGGATGTTGGTGAATTCTTCTTACAAATCTAAACATAGCCCATAATCATAGGTGTGTCTGTGCAAGGGTAAAGTGTATGAGTTCCAGGTTAAATCATAAGATCAAGTTTTGAGAACTAGGTCCAGCTCAGTGCTCAACCTTCTGGGTTATACTAAGAAGTCTTTGTTTCAAATCTCAGTTTAAAAATCTGTTAACTTGGCAGCAGGATGGAGTCTGCTAAAAAAACAGCTAACAATCTGTAGTTTGTCTGAATGCAGGGAGTGAATTGCTGGAAGGATCCATTTCTCCCAATGGGAAGACAGAATTTTGTAGTCACAGTGTTTTGTTTTCAAGTTTCTTCAAGCAAGTCTAAATTCATTTCCTTACAGCTTCTGTAATCCTACCTCAAAGTAGAGGATATGAGGTGAGAATTGAGGGAGAAGCAGAACTCAGTCATCAATACGTTTCCTAATTAAAATCCACTAATTCCAGTTCTCGTGAGCTGTCAGGAGTATCTTGTATTTCTGCATATTGCTGTTCCAGTGTTTGCTCTGAGTTGGCTGTTTAGTTTTTATTAAGCAATGTGTGGCCTCATGTGCAAGACTTGCAAAGCATCATGAAAGAGCACAACAGGATAGACCTGGATGCTGGAATTTCTTGCAGTATGATTTGTAGCCATTTAGAGCTTTGTTGCTGTGTATCTGTTGCAGTGAGGTGGTTCAGGTTGTCAGGGTGGTATAGAAAAGCAGGTATGTTCAAAGGTACACCAGTCCTGGAGGGGAAAACACATTTTCAATACAGGCCAGAGCAGCAATAATAGAGCCGAAGAGGCCCTGGGTGTGCTGTCCCTTCCAGGCTGGGTCTTTGCTGAAGCAGGTGAAATTGGAGAGCAGAGCACTGCTGTCTGCTGTTTGCCAGCTTGCTGTCAATATTTATTGCTTCAGCTGCTGCAAGGCTTCCAGTCAGCATGTGAGAGAGAAATGCTTTAATGTTCTGAAGGCCCAGAGTACTCAACAATGAAGTTTTTTTTAAGAGGAGTTAAGATTTCTTGCAGGTGCAAGAATGCTTCTCAGCAGGTTCTTGAAAGCTGTGTATAAACTGTGTCAATTTGCTGTGGTTGACTTTTTGTTCATATAACTCCATATAATCATGTTCACAGGTTATTTATGTAGAATGAGTAACATGAAATAATGTAAAATAATTCACTTAGCATCTGATTCTAGTATACAGAATTCACTTTAATAAATGTATTTAATATCTGGGTGGTTTTTTCCCCAGATAAAGAAGTACATACAGTTTTTCAGAAAGAAAAAATTCCTTATTGTATGAGAAGGGAACAGAAAAGATTGCAGTTGCTTTCCTGTGTTCTAATGATACTGGTAGATAAATGAAAATAATTTCTGTGTCTAAATAAGTTTGTCACTTCACATGAGGAGTTCAACACCAGCTTGATCTCCCTTCTCCCAGCTCATGGGTTGACTGAGGTATGTGAACTTACACATTGCACACTTTCAGCTACCAGGGCTACAGGCAGTATTCAGGTTTTATGGTGGAATGCAACTGCTCTCTTAACCACAATACACCTTGAAGAAGTGATTCACAACTAACTGCTTTGCATTTGCTTTGCAACTCAAATAAGGTTCCTAAGGGCTCTTAGCTAGGATTCTGTCAGGGATGAAGACAGCATGGATGGAAGGGATCCAGCTGTGTGTGTGAAATACGCACTGTTTTGTGGATGTTCCAAGCAGGTTTAAATTGTTGATGCATTATACCATAATTAAATGCTGAGATGTCCATTCTGTCTAATAGTGCAAAAGATCATGCAGTCTTCTCTTCTGACGTGGTTTCACAGCTGCTTCTTGGTGTTTCTGGCAGGTTTTTCATTTTTAATGCATAGTTGTGGGTCTGGAGCACCAGCTATAGTTATAGGTGGACCCTTGGTTATTGTTAGGTCTAGGGAGTCATTGCATCAGATACTACTTGACCAGCTAAGTGGTGAAGGGGAAGATGTCGCTCTTACACTTCCAAACAGCTCACATTTGCATCTGATGTTTCATGTCAAAGGTAAATGAATATACTTGTTTAAACATACGAGGTTTTCAGTAAGGGAAGTCTGTGATAGTCTGGAGCTTCTGCTTGAGATTCCTAGCTACTTAATGCAGCCCAGAAAACAGCCCAGCTGCCTTTCAAATACATTAAGAGCCACCTTCTGTGGTACCTTTCTTTTCTCAGTATTCCTTGCTCTTATTTGGCTCCTCAGTGATGTAATGCATTACTTGTGTAATAATTTATCAGAAGGCCTTTATATGTTTGTGTGGACCATTTAACTGGCTCTTGCTTGGGACCTTGATTAAAGTTTTTCTGACCCTTCACTTCTGTCAGCTGAATCTTCTAATTCACCTTTTTTGTGGCCCTCTTCATGCAAGATGTTTGTCAGGGTTTGTTGACAGGAAGAGAAATTGAAATATTTTTGAAGTTTTGAGGATTTCTGTTTTTAATACAATAATGGGAACAAATGGATGAGAATTCTCACTTCTTTTTATAGTAATGGAATATTTCACTCCAGAAGTTATTGAATCAGATATTTGAATACATGTTGCTATCTACCACTTGAATCACATAGCTTTGCTGTGAAGCAGTAATGTTACTTAAAGTCAAACAACTTAATTTTTCCATTTGCAGCAATTGGCAAGAAAGAGCAAATGGTAAAATCTAATTATTTCACCTGTCTTGCAGATAATAACAAGTCATAGAGTTTCTGTAGCATCCTGATTTTCAGCTTAGCAACTAAACCATATTAACTGACTGTGTGCGCTAGTTTCTTGCTAAGGACACAATAGTTTGGAAGTTAGTTTTAGAATTAGGTTTCTATTCAGAGAACACCTTATATTCAGAGACTAAGTCTTATCTAAAGAGTTAAAGTTCTATTATCAGTGTAGTTAAGTTGACATTTTTGCAAGAGAATCTAAGTGGCTGGGTTAATGATATAAGAGTACCCAGACTATTGGACATCACCTGCCAAAAATGAAAAATGTTCATATGCAGAAGCAGAATATATTTTGAATAATATTCTTGATAAAAATGAAGTTTACCACAGTAAGTTTAGGTGTTGGGGTATGGATCCTAATGTACAAAACTTCTGGTTTTAATGGCTTGCCCTGTACTTGATTAGGACAGTCTTAGCTCGTGATTGATCTTAAGAATATGGACATCCAAATGGAGAGCAGTAACACCGTTAAGATGAAGTGCACTTGTACTTGGATCAATAAAATGTTTTGGACTGTAAGGAATTTCATTCTAGGATGCTTTTAAAAGTGGCTGCTGACATTGGAGAGGTCATGAAAGTCAGACAGTTTCTTGCCTGTGGTGCCCAGCATCATTTTCCTCAGTTCCTTGATGCTGCCTAAGTTCTGCCTGTATGCAATCCTTTTGCAGATTATCACAGCTGAGGTGTAGCTGAGTGGATTCATCTCACTTGTATGTTATTTTATTATTTGCTACCTGTCTGCCTTGGATTCTGAAATGTTTAAATTACAAAGAAACTGTCTCCATGCATGTCTGGAGAGGACCTGCTCTGTGATCTGCTGTAGCTCCTCCGCCAGCAGCAATTGTGGTTTATTTTATTTAAATGTGATGGGCCTGTTTGCTTAAAACAGTGCAGAGATGGGAATAATCCTTTGAAATGTGGTTTTAATATCTGAGAAATACTAAGGATATAGTATATACTTAGTATAGCTTTATAAAAATTCTTATTTAGAAGTTTGAACTGGTGGTGTGTCTGAATTTTAAAAGCAGAAATTGATTTTTGAACAAAGGCTGTGGCAGCCACAGCGTAAGAAACTTGCCACTAATCTTTGTTAGAAACACGTAGGCGTCTTTATGGTTTGCTGAGTGTCTTTCTGAGGCATGCAGGCTGCTTGAAGCATTATGTTGTCGTGTCTGTCTGGTTTATAATTGTTGCACTTCAACAATATGACTGCATGCTGTCATTTAATCAGACATCGAATAAATTATCAAGAAAGCTTTCTGGATAATTGTTCAGTGATTTAAAGCTTCTTATAGATCATTGATGTGTGTTCTCTGTCATATTTCTTCTTGGGTTTTTTGTCCTGTTTCCTTTAAAAGTGGGGTGTGTGTCACATGGAATCCTCAGGAAGACTGGAAGTCTGTAGTTGGTAAGAAAGAGAAATGGTGTGGAGACTGCCTGTCACAGCAGGTAAAAAAAACCCTAACAAAAAGCCAACACAGATGGGAGTTGTGCAAGAAGCTTGGAGCCTGTGGCTTGTGCAGAGCATGAAGAAAAGCTGATCTATAACATCAGGAAGAGGCAGATAACTGAGGATGAGCCAAACCTTGGGAAGATGTTTCCCAAGTACAGAACAGGAGCGTAAAGTGCTCTGCGTCACAAAGCCACTGTTGACTGAAGCCAAACTTGGAAGCCAGAACCCATCTTGCAAGGGCACAATGTGCAAGGAAGAATCTTGTTTATAATCCTTCTATTTTCCATTTTCTCATCTACTCACATTTGTCCCTTGCTGAGAACTTCTATAAAATGTGGCATTGTTAGGGTTGAAGCCTGACTTGAGAAAGCTTTCTGTAGGATATAAGGTATAAGCAAAGCCACAGAAGGCTGTGGCTGCCTTTGTATCCCATTACATTCCTGAAGTCAGCTGTAAATATTTTTGATTGCCGTAACGTTTGTTCAGGAACATGTGTTGAAGTTGTTGGTCCTGCGGCTGTTTGTTGTATTACCTCAACAGTTTGTACTTTGCAGGCACAGGGGACAGATTCCCTCTTTGTAAATAGTAACAAAGAATTACTAGAAGTTTACTCACTAACTAGTGTTCAGACGTCACAGAGTTTTAGAACTCTTGCTGCAAATCCAAAGAATCAGTTGGCTGAAGTTCCAAATTGGTAAAATTTTCTACAATAAGGAAATTGTGTTAAATAAGATTACCTCATAATTTATGTTCTGGGCTTTTTTTCCAGTAGAAGACAGTAAAAGACACAAATGCCTTTTATTTACATCTTTCTTAGGGAGAAATTTGCTGTGTTTTTTTCTCTTGCCTTGGGAAAACTGTACCAGTTATACACCAGTCAGTTTGAATATACTGAGTGCAGACACTGCTTTACCTGACTGCAGAATTGCTGCTTTGGCATTTGCTACAAGGAAAGTGAAGTGCAGCCTGCAGAATTTGAATGCAATTTTAAAGGGAATATTTGAAGGATAAGAGTAATAGATCTCATAATACTGTCCTACAGTATGTGCTGTGTTCCAAGTATTTTTTCTGCCTGTCTTAATTTCTATAGATTTTGAATCTTATGTCACAATGCTGCTTGATTTAGCTCAATTGGCACCTTGTTTCATTTTGAACTGTGTGTAAAAGTAGTGCACTGTATTTGTGCTTTTCTGATGCTGCTTTTGTGTGTTTATTTTTTCTGCAAAATAATCTAGTGTGAGATGTGTTTATGGTAAATCAGAACATGTATAGATGGATATTTTTGTCTTGTTTTAGTTTATGAATGTTCTTTTCTTTGCATGTTGGTTATTGGCTGAGATTCTAAGTGGCTGTAAAATAGTGTTCCCCCTCCAAAACACGAACACAAAAAGCTTCAGTGCTCCTCAGGAAGGATAATCTACTTAAATCGTGTTCTCAGAGACAAAAGGAAGAACAGTGCTCTGTGCGGCTAAGGATTTCCATATAGAAATACCAGAAATCTGAATTTAAGTTTGCTTTGATATATTGTTGCTTATGTTTAAAATGCTCCTCTCACTGAATTCACCCTGGCATGACCATGTTAAAAAAAGGAACAGAGCAAACCTTTAAACTTAATTATCTACAAGGGGATGAAAGCGATTAGTGACCACATACAAAAAAAAAAAAAAAAAAAGTGATGCCGCTTGTCTAGAATTGCACAGAAATCTGACCAAGTAAATTTACGACTTTGCAGCTGAATTTTGTTCCAGGAACTGTGAAACATCTCTTGTTTCTGTAGAGCGAGTAGGTCTGGGGGATGGCCGTGCTCTGTGTGCTCTGCTGATTGCAGTAGAGATAAACAGAGATGTGACAAGTGGGGCAGAGCCATTGTGAGAACACCGAGATAATGAGCTACACCTTTGCCAGATGCATGTTGCTGTGCAAAATAAGATTATCTGTATTCTCTGATCTATTGATAAAGTTAAATTGAGATGGGAGAAGTAATGAGCCAGGGTAACAGTAATTAAAGTGTGAGTGTCACTGCTGTAACTGATGAAATATGAAGACTTCTGGAAAGAGATTTTGCAATGATAATATTTTTTCTTAAAGCCATGACTTAACGGTATGTTAAGTGTTATCTAAAGATGCATCAGTGAGCCTGAAGAAGATTAATGAAGTATTAACATGTTGCAAAACCAGAAAGTTCCATTCTCGTTGGTAAATGTATTAATAGGAAACTGAAGAGTACTATATATGTATTTTATTCTCTCTTATTGTAAGATGAAGAAAAGTATGAAAAATTAATATTTCAGTTGATCACACTATTAGTTGTTGTTTAGTTAATCACCAGTGCAATGTGAAGGTGTCTTGTTCAGCTGACTCTCACCCAATCAGTATTAAGCTGCCTTTAAAGAAAGGAATTTATTTTCCCTGCTGAGAACAGCAGCAAGGTTTTGGCGATCCCCATCCCAAGATGAATATAAAAAATACATTTCACAAGGTTTTGTCTGCTGTACAACGGATTGCTGTTTCGTGGCAGCTTTTTGTTGTGGGTCCAGTGGTGTATAATTTAAAGCCATCTCTGGCAGACATGTTCGTATCAGCATTTTGGAAGGTTCATCTGGTGGCTCCCTTCGTTTGAGCCCAGGAGGAGTTGTAATAACACAAATGTGGCTCTGTGCCATTTTTTGGTCACATGGTAGTTAAGTTCCACAGCCATTACAAATTCCTGATAAGAATGAGGCAAATGCTTTTGATCTGGAAAAACATTTAATGTGTTTTGTATGTATATTTTCTTTCAAGAAAGACACCTTTCTTCTGTGGCTTATAATGTACAGATACCTATGGGGTTAAAAGCTGGGTTTAAATGCTTTGAGTTGCACTTTGAGCTTGTCATTGTGAAAGCTGTCAAACATCAATTTTACGCTAATTAAAT
Source organism: Parus major (assembly GCF_001522545.3). Classification (NCBI taxonomy): domain Eukaryota; kingdom Metazoa; phylum Chordata; class Aves; order Passeriformes; family Paridae; genus Parus; species Parus major. The sequence goes on from NC_031779.1 coordinate 16,816,954, forward strand.
ACCTGCAAATGTTCATTTGTTGTGGAGCAATCATATCCAAACTGAAGTTTAGATTTCTGCATCTAGTTCATAGATTTCCCAACAGCTCTAAATGGAAAAAAAGGGGAGAATTTATCTGATGGAAAGTTCTAAAATTGTGATCAAATTGACATAGTTGTAAAAGCTCTGGTTCATTCACTAGGAAATCAGTCCTTTTGGACTGAGCTTTTACATATCGGGGTTTGTTTTGTTAACAGTGTCCCGAATCATCTTTGTTTGTGGCTATTTTTGTATACCATGGAAAAGTCACTTCTTTCAACAAATTACATGATAAATTAGGAGCAAGTTTCTTGAGAAACTCTCTGGAGCATGTTTTCCAGACAGCTATTCAGTCATGCAGTTATTTTCTTAATCTGTTTGTAGAAGTCTGGCAGCAGAATTCTTGTGATTACTTAATATTTTATATTCTGCTTGTATCTAAAAATTGGATTTTAGTCCAGTATTGAAAGTTTAGTTCTTTTTCTGTGGTCTTTCTCCACTGTTAGCTCAGCAGATTCCAGATCTTACTTTCTGTGTTCTAATATATTTTTGAGAATGCAAGGATAAATTAGTTTTGAAAATACCAAAGTTATGGATGGGAGTAATAAAACAGAATTTAGTGTTACTTGAGAAGATGTAGTAAATCTGTATGCTTAAACAGGCAGTTTGATAATGGCTGCTTTGGTTCTAGGGAGTATAAATTATAAATGCTCAGAATAGGATGATAGAGGTTTTTTGGACTGAAGAATAGGCCAAGAGAAAGTGTTTAGGCGGAGTATTGAGTATTATTAAAAACTTGAACCATTTAATTGAAAGTAACTAGTCAGAGCAGAAATCCTGGCTGTCCCTGATCCTGGAGAAGACCACATTTGTCACATTGTCTAGGAGTGCTTGTGCTGTCATAGGTCATGCTGGTAGTTCTGGAAAACCAGTCCATCTGGTCAGGAAAATCTAACTTGGAAAAGTGCATTCTAGGAGTAATAAAACTTGTTTTTAAAACATGCATTTGAATCTTAGTTCATTTTTGATACCATTCAGATTTCTGTAGTTCTGTGTGCAAGAAAATGGAGTTCTTCCACTTCATTTTAGGCAGTACTGAGTGCATGGAGGAGAATGGCAGAAAGGGCCTTTTTGAGCAACAGGAGATTTAAGTAGCACTTGGAAGGTGCAGTTCTGCAGTAAGGATATTTTTTGAGAATATGTTATGATCTTTCCTAATACGCCTTCAAAACATAATTTGAAAAGCTCTCTCACAAACTAGGAGCTTAAAAATAGATTTGATGTTAGTGTGGAAGCTGAGGACCATGTTTGGTTGCAAAACTCCACAAATCTTAGAAGTACAGTTTATTTAAATTGTCTTGTACCAGAGATGTCCGTTGTTCTTCCCAGCTGAAAGAAACAAGTGTTTTATGATGCATAAAACCAGAATATCAATAAAGAATTGTTTATGGCTTCCTGTTTTTTTACGTTGTCCCACTTAAAAAAAAAAGAAGTAATTTTGGCTAAGAGTTGTATTATTGTTTTATAACAATGCTTGTGTATCACTTGGTAGCTAAGGACCTTGAAGTTGTGAGGCCACTCTCATTTACTGTGAAGCTCTGCTTGGATAGAGAAGAATGGCTTCTAAACTGAGGATGGAAAAAAGATTTATTTCCTAAGATTGTGGTGCAGCAAGTAGGGAGAGATAAATGACAGCATATACCCTTGTTTTGGAAGGGGAGCCATGTGATTGTTTAACAATTATATCTGACATTACTTACAGCAGTGTATGGTGACAGGGCTATGGAAATGTGGCTGGAGGAAACTGCTTTGGTACTGGTTTTCCACCCCTCTGCAAAAACCCCAGCAAGGATCTGAGTGTGTTCTCTGTTAAGTGCAGACATAAAGGTATGTAAAATCCTTTTGCTGGGGATTTTAATTTTCAAATTTAGCTTCCAGGTGGTAGCAATGAGCTTTGGAGCAGGGCTGGTGGAATGTCTAGAACACAGAGATGGTATCCTATGGTCCTAAACATGTGTCAGTGCAGTCATATCTGAGTGAATATATTTTGTATAATTAGTATGGGATTTAGGAAAAACAGTATTTGGAGTTGCATGCTTACTTTATATGGCTTGCATCGCTTTGAGGTTCTGAAGAAGAGAATGTTCTCTCTCACTTCTGGACAATGAAATGGAGTCTGAGAATCATGTTTGACCTTGCTCCACACAGCCCTTTAACCTTTAGATAAATTACTTTGGTGAAGACATTCTTTGAATCCATTTTTTTTTTCCCCCTTGCCACTTCTACTGAGCACCGTGGGACAGGGAGAGAGGACACTGACATTTGTCCATTATTAGTACTGTGGAAAAATGAGATAGCTGTGTTATCTGCCTTGTTGGTGGGCAACAGTCAACACGTGGTGGGGCTCATCTCCGTGTTGCTTTGAATGGAAATTTTTATGTTCTGCTGATGTGAGTGTGTAAAGTGTCAGAATAACCAGCAGCTGTGCAGTTCAGCCGTGATCAGTCTGTGCTCATCGGTTCTTGCTGAGGGGCCAAATCTACAAAAATATCTGCACAGGCTCCTTTAAGACTAGCAAAAGACCTAATAATCTTGGTTTAGTAAAAGTTACTCTCTGCTATTTAGTAAGCCATACCCAAGGCTTGTGTAAGATGCATCTCTGCAGATCTGTGTTTTCATGCAAATGATCTGACGTCAGGGTACTCATTCTTTTGTGTGCTTGCAGTAGATGAGCTGAGAGGAGACGGGGACTGTCAGATGTAACCTGTAACCATGGTGGTGAAATGGAAGTTTCAAGAAAACAGAGTCAGAGGGAAATAAAAGGAAATTAAATGGAAGGAGTATGAGTCTGACACAGTTTTTCCTAACCTGTTCTGCCAGGAGGCTTCCAGACCTTGTGCAGTTTTGCACAGATATAATGTGTTTCCACTGAACTCTTGAAAGAATCTTTCTAAATAGGTCAAATACAGTTTCCTTATTTTAAAGTTACATCTCAATAATCTGTGAAACTGAGAGCAATCTTGACAACAAACTCAGATGAGCTCCTGAAGATGTGCACTTGTGAGGGTATGTTTCTACATGTGCTTCTGCTTCTGTTGTTTGTCAGTAATTAGTGTGCTGTTTTCACATGTTTTGGGGAAGGGAATAAATCCAGAAAATTTGGATTCACTTACTTTTAAACAATAAAGGAGGCTATCATCTGGACAACTGCAAATACATTTTTTCTTGCCTTTATTGAAGGCTGACATTATTTTCTGTTTAAAGCTCATCATGAAGCATGTGGGATTTTTTCCTTCTTTTTTTCTTTTTATTCTAATTATTTTGTTTAATAGATGCCTGAAGGCCTTCTTTAAGACAAACTAATTTTTGCTTTGGTGTGCCCATGCAAATAATATGAAGCAGTTTTGGTGGCTGTGATTGGATTCTGTCACTTAAGAAGTAGAACTTTACCTTCATCAAGGTTACTACATGTTAGTTTCATATTTACTCTCATATGTGAATGTGGGTTGATCTTCATATGTATATCAGGAGGTTTTCCTTTATTTGAGAAAAAGTGTGTTGATAATCTAGATGAAATGGCTTTGTGAATTAAGAACTTCACCTAATATATGTTCATAATGCAACTATGATTTAGCAAAATGAAAACTTTGCTAGTTACAATTCTGATGGAACCCTATGTTGGACCTGGTGTTATATCTTATCTTACATAGTTTCATTGCTAGTCAGGATAGAAAATAAAACCACAACTGTGACACGATCAAGGATGAGTAAAAGGAAAAGTCATTCTTCTCATTAGAAATATAACATGCCTTTGTCAGTGGCAGTAACTTCCTATTGGGATGTTCTGAGCATGCATGAGAAGTGTCATTTTACTGCACAGTTTTCTCTGATTTTGCAGCTGTGTCAAGATCCTTTCTGCCCTGAGCTCAAGCCAAACCTGTTTGAATTCTGTGCTTTGAAAATCAGCTTGTGTGGGACTTCAGAATGCCAGGGATGCTGCATCCCAGAGCTGCCTTTGGAAAATGCGATTCCAAGCCAGGTTCTGGTGTCCATAGCAACCTGTGGGAGAGGGAGGAGAGCCTGGACCCGGGCTGGACACACATGCAAATAGGAATTGGGAATTTTTAAGTGATACAAGTATTGAATGTTGAAGAAAGTCAGACCTGAGAGGAAGCAGTGAACTGTCATAAATGGGAAATAGATTGAGGCTTTTATGCCTAATAGAGCATAAGCATTGTAAAAGACCTCAAATAACACCCCAAAGCTGTAACAAAATGTTGGTGAAAATTACTGTTTCCCATTTCCCTATGTGTGACAGTACACAGAGCAGATAACAGTGTTTCCCTGCTACTGTGCCTTCCATTAGCTCCTACAAAACATTTGTGCATTCTCTTACTCTGTGTTCTTTAATATATATATTGCATAATCTCACATCATATTTATCTTCCTCTCTCCCTCTTCTCTGGAGTTCCTTATTTTATTCACTGCATAGAGTTGCTTTTGAGTACGTGTCACAGGAGACAGAACAACTCCAGAAGTTCATGATTCAAAAATCACTTAATATGTGGTTTATATTTTCATTATTCTGTTTTTATTATTTATATTTTATTATTCTATATATTCCTGTGTTCTTTCTTGATGATGCTAGTGGTATCTGCTAGTAACCACAGATAAAGTGCTGCACCATATCTTTGGCCTGGCCATTTCTGTGTACTGGTGATGATGGGGGGTGCTTTTAAAGGCAGAGGAAAGACTCTGGTAATTCTGCATTCTGAGAGCTATTTCAATAATACATGGTAGGTTTAAAAAATAAAGCCACACATGAAGGAGAAGACAAATTTTAAGAGCTGGTTAGAGATCCTCTCATTAGATATGTTCAAAGGATGCAACCAGATTTTTCCAGAACTAAATTTAATGTGTGATCATAGCACGAGCTGAGAATTTTTTTTAAACAAAAGTGGGATAAATCGATATGCCAACTGTTGTTTCCCTGGAAGATATTCCTTGTGTGCTGTTGGTTTATAGAGGCTGGTTCATCTGGTCTTCACTGGCTGTTAATTACCTTCTTAGAAGCACCTTGTAAGAAATCCTTTTTCATTAAGAAAACAAAAGCAGTACAGTGTTGATGGTTGTTTTCAAATGTTTTGCTTTATAGACAGTGTTTAGTGCATATCCTTTAGACCATCATTCTGGACATAGTGGACATCATACTGTGAAAGTGTTGATTTGATTTTAAATTTCATGAAATAGTATTTCTAAATACTTTCTGGCATTTTATGATGTTTTTCTAAAGCAGTCCTTTGTTGCTGTCAGGTAGATAGAAAATGACATCCCTTCATTTTGTGATGTTCTTCCACCTCTGTTTTTTTTCTCCCAAGAACATCATGTCTGTTTCCTCGGTGTAAATTGAATGTATTGTGAAGTGTAGCCTGTGACTAATCACCTCTTGCTGTCTCTGCTCATTAACTGTCTGATGGTGATGTGGTTGCACCACTTTCTACACATGGCCTCAAGGATATGGCATGGTGACACCCAGATTAAAATATGCAAAGCTTGACTTCAGAAGATGTTTTGGGTTGGGAAGTTAGAGAGGTTATCAGCTAATATTTGGGCTGGTTTTACCCTTTTGAATGAGTATTAGGTATAAGATAAATAGGTATTAGGTATAAGATAAATGTATCTATTTCATGTTTATGCATTCCTAGTATACCCTTTATGTTCTAGAAGCCATTTAATTTAAATTGTTCTCCAGTTTTCTTCAACTAGTGTTATCCTGCAATTCAAACAGCATGCTTGGAATATGGCTTAGCAATTTCTGAAGTGAAAATACATTTGAAGTTTGTTAAGTACCAGGTAGTTCAGTGCAGATTTAAATGCAGTGGTACACTGGCTTTTCAAGTTTCCTGCACATTATCTTGGTGAACGGTGTAACAATGAAACAGGCACTGGGCTGTGAATGGGTATTGGCAGATGTGGCACTTACAGGTTATTGGAGAGAGAGGAATTGTGTCAGGTCTCAGCTCTTCGTTGGTGTCTTGGTAATCATGAAGTTTTGTTGCAAAACTGTTTGCTATGGTCGCTTTTAACTAGAGAGATTCCCTCTTTCCTTTTCCCTCTTGTTTCCTAATGGAATCCCAAGAAGTGGCTGACAAAACGAGATGCAATTTGGCTTAGGAACAGAAACTTGATATTCTCAAGACTTTGTTTTGGTTTTTTTTGGTGATGATTTTACAAGACGAAACAAGCAACACAAAATGTTTCTTTATAAGGTTTCCTAAAATACGGAATGGAGTTTACCAAAACTTGTAAATGTGTGAAACCTCAGATTACTGAAGACCTAAAGCTTAGAGTGATAAGCACCATCCCTTTGACAATTGAATTTTAAAGCCATTCAGTTGGAAGTATGTGAAATTATTGGCCATTTTAAGTCTGTAGTTTGTAGGTAGAATGCAGCAAACCAGTTGGAGTTTAATTGGAAGAGAGTGTGTAGTATAATACTTTACTAGTCAAAACACTAGATTTCTCTCTGAAATTTCATGATGTAAGTGGTTTTTTAGCTCTATGGGTTTTTAATGATACTTCCTTTTTAGTAATTTATACATTAATATTTTCAATTTCTTTTTAGGTGCTTATAAGAAGAAGTAGGAGCTGTTTCTCAAGCTGAAGACAAAGTAAAAGAAAACTGTATCATGTGTTAGAACACTGAAGAGGGACATTTCTTGGATTAGTTTTTTTCTGGATTGCTAAGCAAAAGAAAGAAGAGGCAAAAATGGGGAGAAAGAAAATACAGATCACAAGAATAATGGATGAACGGAATAGGCAGGTGAGAAACAAGTCTGCATGAACAGGTCCATCAGTAATCTTAAAAATTCATGGAAAGTTTGAATGCATTCATCCTAATTCACTGTTCTAAAGCTGAGCTTTGTCTTCATATATCCACAGATGCCCTTGCCAGAATCTGAATAAGAAATCTCAATGATTTTATGACTGTTTGAGGGAAAAATGTTATTTATAAGTAATAACTCTTACTACTTAAAGTTTAAAATTGCTGTTCCTATATAAATGATACCCTGCTTTTCAATAGACACATGACTTGGTCTGATAACTACTAGGAACACTTACTACAGGAGACAGAGAAAGGATGAGAAATTCAGGAAGGATCTAGTAAGGGTATTTTCTGTCTGTAGCACTTGGACAGAGGAGTTTGAGGTAGCTGTGGGCAGTTATCGACAGTGCTTTGGATACAGTAACAAATTCTGTTAACATTCTATTTAAAAGCATCGATTATATTTCTTGTAAGAGCTGTTTGTCACAACAGTCTTCAAAAACTGTCAGAAGGGAAGAGGGCTCAAAATTAATGTTCTGGGGAAAGCTGCTCACTTGGCTGCTTGTACCCTAACAGAGGGGTGCCCTGTGAAGTTGAAAACTACCAAAAGTTGTTGACTCTTGCAGTAATGGTTCCTCTTAATTTCTAAATTGATGCATGAGATGCAAAATTAAATTTTAATTGGATACTGAAATACATAGTGGGATAACTGGAAGTTACCATTTTTAAGGGAAATTATTACAGGAAGAACTTAAGGTTTTTAAGAACAGTGCTGGTGGCTGAGGCCGAAGGTGCCACTGAGCCGACATCTTTTGTCCAGTGATGGTCATGAGCAAATACGTGTGGGCTGGAGATGCACATGTTACACGACCCTGTAATCCTCTTCCAGCTTTTAACTATTCTTAGCTCAGGGATTTCCTGAGCTGGATGTGGTTTCCGTATATTTAGCAACCATTAATGGATTTTTTTTGTTTGTTTTCCCCACCCCCCACCAGTGAAGTTGTTCAGTTATCCTTTGAGCCCTTATAACGTTGCAGCATTTACATCTTTTGTCTAGAATTTCCTATAGTTCTATTGCCTGTTGTTTCAAGGAACACCATTTTATTTACCCTTTGTCATGGTTTTGCCAGTTATTTAGCTCTTGTTTGGAAGAGGCAGCAGTGACTCCCATTCTCAAGTCTGTCCACATTTGCTTATTTTCTCTTAAGTTTTTTCAGGTTATAGCTGCCCTGCTTGCTTAGTTGCTTTAATACAGAATTTGTTCCACACGTGTTGCTCCTTTTCCCTGAAGCTTCTGGAGTATTGCTCCGTTACTTTTGATGGCCAGGGGACTCAGAATTCAGGATGCAGACAAAATACGGACTTATATAGTGGTGTACTGTGTTTTGTTCTGTTCCCTTCCTGCTGTTTGATTTCCTTTTTCAACTTCTGAACAGCAGCTTGACGTTAGAGTAGTGTCAGAATTCCATGGAACTCTCTTGCTGCTGACACATCAGCTCAGAGCCCATTGTTTTGTTGGTGAAATCAAGATTGTTTTTCTCCTTGTATCACTTTAAAGCAATGTAAACTCTGAGAAGTCTATATATAGCAAGAAAAGTATTATTGGAGTTTGGGAGAAAGCCAAGTATTGTGTTTGAACAGCTTTAATCACCCAGTGACTTTATGTTTGATGTAGATAAATGTCTTAAGTACACGTAGTAAAAGTAGATGAATTAATGACTTCAGTTCTTTTCGAATCTTGCTCTACAATTTAAAGCACATGAAAGAGGTGGAAATTGATCCCACTTAGTCCTTTTTTTTAATGAATCTGGATTAAATTGGGCAACCTTGGTTTTGTCCTGCTTGAGAAACAAATAGTGTTGCACTTCTACCCTGACTTTGGTGAGGTGTTTTCTTTTTTGCAGGAGGAATTGTTTTTTCTTTTGTATCCCCATCCCATTGTTCAGATTGAAACAATGGAGAGGAAGAGAATCAGTGCATTTCTATAAAATTTTTAGTCCACTTACACCACTGCTGTAACTTAAGCAAAATAGGGAGATTTTTTTTCTAGTTTTGTTTCTGGCTGGTTCTTGGCTAGCACCTTTTTGAGCTATTTAGTGTGACAAGGAAGAGGATTTAAGCTCTGTCCTGAAAGTAGAATTAGGCTTGCCTTCTCCTTTTTCTGTGGAAACTCAGATGAAAACACACTGCATCTTCTTTTTAACAGGTTTTAGAGAGATTACTTAGTTTTTGTTAGTAGAATCTTACCTTTTATATGTAGAGGGATTGATGACCACTGTTGTCCTGTGGTTTTGATAGCCAGGATATAGAATTTTAACATATTAGAATGCCCTGATGCACTGGACATTTATAAGGTATTTGCTTTGAGATTTTTTTCATTGATCCAGTGCCCTGATGCACTGGACATTTATAAGGTATTTGCTTTGAGATTTTTTTCATTGACCCAGATATGGAGTGCATTCAGTGTTTGTTTTGAACAAAAGTTGTAGTTCAGTTGTGTCCTGTCAGTTTTTCTATGGCATGTATGGCTGGTGAGTAGATCACTCATGGACATGCCTATGATGTCCTGATTGGATGTTTAGTTTGAGGTTTAGATTTATTTTTTTTTGAAAATGCAAGTAGAATGGGACAGAGCTTTGCCTGCAAAGCAAGTTCATATAACTTGCGTGGGAAGAAAAACTACTGTTTTTCAGAAGCATCTTATTTCTGATGGGATTGTATGTGAGCTCAAAACAGAATATATAGACCATTCCTCGGGGGGATTATGATTGTCATGAGACTGTCATTGTATTATTAATTAAGCAGCTTTATCTGCTTGAATGAGCTGTAGGACATTTATCTTCATTAAGCTGAAGAGAATCCAGTGCAGTAAATTAGATATCAAAGGAGCTCAATCTTGCTGCCTTTGCTGTCTCCTCCTCACCCATTTTCTTGTTAAGAAATATTAAAATAGTGCTGGGGATATGATTTACCTGCAATAAAGACACATCTTTTTAGGGTTTGATGTCCTAAATGGAAGGGGAAAAAAAGAGAGAAATTTACAGAATTAAGCCTGCTTTTGGGTTCTGAAATGAAAACTGAGTTTCAAATAATATATGTGCATTGAAGTAATGTGGTAGAGGGGTTTGTGCTAAGCACTGTCCAAGCACCATGTGAGAAATTGATGCCAGCTGAGAATCTCACAAGTGAAGCTGCCTTACAAGAGGTGAGAGAGATAAAATTCCTGTAAAGAAATGAAGAGCTCTTGTCCAGGATCCTACTGGTCCTCAGTGGCAGGAAACCTTCATTCTTTAGTCTGAGGACTTCTCCAGGTGACACAGCACACACACATCTAGTTTATGATGCCTTTTTCCTGACAAACACTGAACAGTAGTACCTCTCTATACTTGCTCATACTCAGATAATAACCTTTTAAGCGTCAGAACAACAACAGCTGCATCTGTGTATCCTTTGAGACTGTTACTGTGGTTGGGAAGAATAGGATATATTTTCTATTATTAATGATATTAAAAAAGTAATATGTGTGAGATAATGAGGAGAAAAAAGCCTTCAGGTGTGTATATACAGAAGTTTCCCATCCATTTTCCCAAAAACTTGATGTACAGCTTGGTAATTAAACTGCAGAAACCCAGAAAACAGGTTTGATTGTTTCTGGTGTCTTCATTCCTCTGTTGCAAAAGCTCATTGACTGTTGTCTGTGGGGCATGTGGATCACTCACCTGTCACAGCTCATGCTTGGAGTTGTAATGGGGGGGTGTCAAATGCATTGACACTCTGCTGTCTTGTGAAAGGAATAATTTTTTAAACTTTTTTTTTTTGTCGTGACTGATGATAACCTTCATAACTGTTTCCTCCTTCCCTGATGGGCCAATGCTCCTCTGTGATGGTCTGTAATGGATTTGCTTCCCCTCAGCAGTTCTAACTGGACAGAATAGTTGTTTCCAAGTCGCAGAAAACAAGTAAAATTACAAGATGAGAAGATTATTAGATGATTTAATAGCAACAAAATAGCAATATTTCTTATCTTTGCGTAATTAGAAATCATAGTGCATAATAGCAGTGTTGCTTCCATTGATTGTTCTGTTTTCTTTGATTTTATTATAATTAAGGTTGTAAGTACCACAGAAGAAGTTGTGATACCTGGAATGTCAGTCTGTTGAATAGAGGAAATAAAGCTAAATTATCCTATTCTAACTAAAACTCTAAAATTTAACTCTCCTTAGTAGTTATTTACCAGTGGAAGTGTTGGGTGTGTGTAATTTTTTAACTTAGTCTGACAGAGAATATTGGGCCCTAAAATTGGCACCAGATATTACAGGCAGTTCTTGTGTTAAGCTGGATATGACAGTAGGAGTAAATGGTGGCTCAGTCGGTGAGCCTTGATTATTTTCCTTGAAACCCTTGTCATGTGTTTTAAAAAAAATAAATTAATCATTATTCTTTCTTCTCTAGGTCACCTTTACAAAGAGGAAGTTTGGATTAATGAAGAAGGCCTATGAGTTGAGTGTGCTCTGTGACTGTGAAATAGCACTCATCATTTTTAACAGCTCTAACAAACTCTTTCAGTATGCCAGCACTGACATGGACAAAGTTCTACTAAAATACACAGAATACAACGAGCCCCATGAAAGCAGAACCAACTCAGATATTGTTGAGGTAACAATTTGAAAAGATACGTCAGTCTTCTTATCTCCTTAATAATTAAAATATAGAGCAATGTAAAGTATTTTTAAATATTTTAACCAAAAGTTTTAAAGTTATTTAAAAGCATTTAATGAGATGTAAACTACTGCTTTTAGTCTGGTTTCTTTAAGGCAATAACTTATCTTTACAGCCATGTTGTTTTCCCATCTGCCCTCCACCCCCTGCCAGTTCCTGGGAAACATGTTTGATTTCAGTCACATTTGGCAATGGAAATAGAGGTGTGAAAAATGGTTGTTTTTCTGGGGAAGGAGGGGGAGAAATGTTCAAGGTTTTAATGGGGAGAAAAAATTGACTGAGTGGGAGAGGAAGGGCAAAAGAGTACCCTCAGCCTAACAGACAATTATAGTTGGCCCTTTTTCTCCTCTGAAGTAGTAGCCATTTTACCAGTCATATCTTGAAAATGGATCAAATCAACCACCACCTCTGCTGCTCCTTGTTCAGCCCAAACATAAAAAACCCAAAAAACAAAAAAAAGAGAAACTGTGGATTAAACAAACTTAAACTTGTTGTCCAGTGACTGTCAATTAAAATAGCAGCAGAACGACTGCAGTTTCTGCAGTAATAGAATAATATGAATATATTTACTCCAAGGTATTGGTTTCATCTACTTTTATAATGCTTGAGCTTTAAATAGAAACTCTTTTCAGTACATAATTTCTAAATTAGGTGCAGTAGAATTCAAGGATTTTCTTGGCAATTGGAGCCTTGATGTACTGTAACTGCATTTCAGAGCATGTCTCCAGTAGTCCTGTAAATAGACCAAAACAGGTGGCTGACTTAAGGGTTTAATTTAAATTCTGAAGTTGTCTTCTGAACAAATGCCTTGCTTTTTAGGAATGATTTCAGAATAATGATTAGCCTTGAATAGCTGAAGAGCCTATTGCCAAGGGGATCTGAGTACAGGGATGGTACTAGCTGATCTTGTACATGAGTGTGCAAGCAAAAAATCAGATTGACAAAACTGAGATACAGAGAAATGCTTTATATTTCTTTCTGAGAAAATTCTCTGCTAATTTGTCAACTGTCTTTTATGATCAGAAAAAAACCCTCCTCAACTTCTGTCTTCAGCATTGAGTTCTAAAGAGAGGGATAATACAAGCCATGAGGAGTTGAAGGCTTAGTCACTGGATTAGCATAAATAAGGGATAGCCACTGGAGAGGAAGGGAAAACCTAATTCCTGCAGAATGAGCTTTTGATTGTGACAGACATGGGTTTGAGACAGGGATACAAGCTCAGCTGGGTTTTGTTCTGCATGCAGGGCCTCTTTGTGTTGTGACTCATGGTAATGGTGCTTCTTCACATCACGAGGACTAAGGACTTCTTCCAGAATAATTCTATGCAAGGCCATTTTTTTGGCTGCTTCTTGTTGGTGGGTTTTTTAACCAGGGTCAAGTGTTTGACCCCTGATAAGTACATTAAAAGTGCACTTAGCACCCGAGGGCAAATGTGCTCTAAGGGAACATGCAAGGACTCATCTGCAGATTCTTTCTAGTTTTCTTCTCTAGATTTAATGTTTTATGCTAGTGTGGAATTTGGGACTTTATTCCCATTTTTCAAATATAGTGTAATTTAGGAATGTATCCTCCTATCTCTTCAGATAGCCCTGTGTGCTCTTTAGCCTGGTTGTGAAATATTTTCGGGTTTTTTCTTTCTGGATTGATGGATGCTTGGAGTGTGATAGATGTTTAGTAACACCACCAGCATTTTGGAAACATGCTGAAAGAACAATGTAAAATGGCTTCTCTTCATTGTAATGACACTGAAATTGTATTTTAACAAATGAAAATTACTGCAGAAAAGCACCTGAAAGCTGTCAAATTCATACTAAACTGAATTATATTAAGTAATTCCATTTTATGGAGTTATAGGTGATGTATATATAGATCTTAATTTAGTAATTCACTTATCTCCTTGAATGTGACAAACGGCATTTATGGTGACATAGGCTCACTGTGGAGCTATTCTGTACCCACTGTGGTCCTGATGTGCATGACAGGAGGGTGGGTTTTCTTGGGCTAGAAGGAAAGGTCATTCCACACAGCTCAGAAGCTGGGTAAGGGATGAAACAAATCTGCTACTACTTATTTCCAATACTGGGTAGATGGCTATGTTGTAAATGATTAAGTGAAGTCGATGAGACATCTTCCCCTTGTAGTTGTCTCCTGCTCAGTTTTGGCATAGGAATTGCTTTCATATGCCCAGAGCTTAGTGTCTTCTGTTGCTGCTGGAATGTTTGTGAAAACATAGTGGGAGGGAGAGCACTGGCATCTTAAATGAATATTAGAAATTTTTTTTTGATGCATGCACTTAGGTCTTTCACTGAACATGTTATTGTAGATAGGAATGACCTGTTGCTGTCCTATACCTGTTCCTCTATGAGATTACTGGAGTGTAAGGTAGTGCTCTTGCACAGCATAGATGGACCATATAGATGTATTGAAAAGAGTGAGATTTTCATTCAGTGTGTGCTTTGAATTCTTGAAATACTGGGATTGTGTATTGGGTTTTACAAACCCATAAATGGCACGGTTGCAGATTGTTACCTTGAAGTGCTGTCTGTGATTTGAAGGACTTGCTGTAGGTGTTAAAGCATTTGATGCTTTAATATTTGTGGACTTTCTTTCTGTAACAGATTATTCTTGACAAGTAATTATTTTTTCCTGAAGAAAGAAGTATTTCTGCAGAGTAAAATGGGAAGGATTTCAGGTTTTATCAGGATTTTGTATCCATATGGTCAACAAAATCTTTTAATGTATAAAAGACAATACGAGACCTTGAGCATTCATTGTTTTTAAATCCAAAAGAAAAGAGGGAGATGAACAGGCACTTGTATATTTTCTTTAGTGCAGGATGTTAAGATTATTGTAGGTTATTTACAGTAGAAGATACCACTTCCATTTTGGGTCCTTCTGCCCCTCAAGAAAGCCTCCAAAAGCAGCATTTGCACCATTGTTCCCTCTCCCCCAGCCTCACTTGTCCTGGGAGTCAAGGGCTGAAGATGCCTCTTCCTGCCTGTTTAGCTGTTTTTATCTTTTTCCCATGTTTTAATTTTCCTTGACTGATACAGTAAACCAGGGTTTATTTCACCTACACTAGGCTATGGTGGGTTTTTCTTGTTCCTCATCTCACCTCATCAGACTGAGGTGATTTGATTTTTAGGAGCCTGTGTAAAATGTGACCTACTTTCCCAGTTGGCATCTGTGCCCAGGAGAATTCCGGGTGGGTGTCAGTTAATGAGCCTCTCCTGTGCTCTGCAGTTTAATGCTGTTTTCAGTGTAGTGTAATGTGCTGAATAAGGCTTAGGTTATACCCCAGATATTGACAGCTGTCCTTGAAATAGGTAATGATCTGTAATAAAGATTGTAACTAGAAAGTACAAAAAAAAACCAACTCTCTTAAACTATGGCACATAATTATTGCAGTCATACTCATACTTGTGGAAGGACTGCTGGTGTAAATTCCAGCAAGTGATTTGGATGTTTGTATTAAATATCTTATCATGGGAATTGGTGACTGTAATGGGGAGCAGCATTTGTGATGGCTTGGTGTGAGAGTGGTTTTGTCATGGTTCAGACAAAGCAGGTAAATGACCCTGCTGCTGCTTTCAGCAGGGTCGACAAGCCAGTTTAATCTTCTGCTGTAATCAGCTGTTTTCTTGCATTAAAATACATTTCCTCTCTGCCTTTTCACAAAATTTTAATAGAGCTGTTACAGGAGCAGTGCACGTTCTGTAGTCAGGAACATCTCTGGGATCAGAGATGGGATTGTTGGCTTCTGGCTCCGAGTGAGCACGGAGAGCTCAGCTGCACGTGGAGAGCCTGCAGCAGGAAGAAGCAGATGCATCTCCCCAGCCAGATGGAGCATATGCCAAGAGACAAGTGTAACAGTGTGGGGAGCATAAACAGAAAAGTTGGTGTTGAAACACTGTGTTTATAAACCAAAAGCTCTCTGGTTTTGTTTTTCATCCAGCTTTCTCCACCTCCCAGCATTGCTTCTTTTCCAGGCTGGGAATAACCAATGTGTATTTTGTTGTTGGTGTGTAGTAGTTTGTTTTGGTAGCACTTGAATTGGTTCATTGCTTCCTTTTTTTTTTAAATTTGGGTTGACTTCGTATAAAAATGAAGATCTGGGAATTGTATCTAAATATATTCTTGGATGCACACATACAAAATTAGATGAGAATGACCTTCAGTTAATTGATCTTATTTCCTTCCTTGGTGGATACCTGGTGTATCCAATCTAGAAAAGGATTTGCAAAGCAATTCGGGCTTCCATATTTTGCTGTTCAAAGCTCAGAAAAAGTAAGATGGTGGAAACTGGGTCAAATTCTTAAAAAATAGTTATTTCTTTGAAATGTTTTATAACACAAGCTACACCGTAAGTTTTAAAATTTATTTTTAAGAAGAAAATGCCCTGCAACCAAGAAAATGAAAACTGATGCTGAATGTAGGTGACTAAAATCTTCAAATTTTCATGAAATATCAGCACAGCTTTACAGGACTGTGAGGCAGCACCAGGAATGCTGATGAGTAAATACACAGTGGAGTTTGGAGGGAGGCTGACACTGATGTGTTAACATTGTTTTGCATTCCTGCGTATTTGATTGATGGAGAACTGCCAGAAGTGAGCAAGACCTGAGGGGAATAAAGAAAGAGAAAAAAAGAAGCTTTGGGCTGATAGAAGAACATGTAATGGTTGTAGTATTATGTATTTTTGTAGTTCAAACCACTTGATTTGGTCTCTAAACACCGTGGGAATAAGTGGTGCACGTTTAAAAGAAGGAAGAAGCTTAAAAATTATTTCAGTGAAGGAGGAAAAAGACTTGGTAATCTGCCCATGATGCTGAGAAAATGTAGGCATTATTGGGCTTGATTTGCTAAATGATTATGTAAATGTAATTATACTGCATATAACATTTCAAATAATTTGAGATGGCACACAAATACCTTTGAGACATTTTAAGGAGGTGATTGAGGAGGATTTATGTATGGTTAAGGACTAAAATTTTCTTTTAGCTTACCTTAAAAAGAGGGAAAGTGCTTTAAAACTGAAGTGGTCTGGAATGAGTCATCAAAAGCTTTTTTATATATCTATACACACACATGTATATTTTTATGTGTCTGTGTATATCGGTTTGAATCTTATTTTTTTTCCTAGTAGAAGCGTTTGCTATAAACCTGACTTACAAGCAGGTTACTCATAGGGGTTTTAGTTGCCACTCTTGGTTTAGGAAAAAACAACTGCCTTGAAAAATTTAAAATGTGGTCAAGGTAGCAAATATTTATTTTCAGTATTATGGCAGAAGACAACTGTGTGTTTTGTGCTGAACAGAACAGTTGCCACTCATGATGGTGTCTTTGTCTATTATTTCTCTCCCCTACACTTTTCCTTTGTGGTTTGGGAGATTAAATTCTACACTTAATTCCCACGATAATTTTTTTGAGCTGTTTACTATTATCATTAATTTTTCTGTATCTTGCAATTGGTAATAATATTTTACTCAACAATATTATTTTAGCTCTTTTGCTGAAATTGCTTTGGACATATAGATGACTAATGTGCCTCTTTATTTATTTATTTCAAAATGTCAGATTATTGGTGACTTTAAGCAAGCTGACAGTACTGGCAAAAGGTTTTTTTTCCAAGTTAATGTTGTTTTGCATTCCTTCATTGGTGATATATAAAGAATTTTCAGAAGTAGGATAGACTTAGGTTTGTGGGGTTTTTTTTAAGCAGCTTTGGTTTGCCTGCAAATAATCTAAAGCTGTACTACCCTTGTATCTAAAGCAGTGAATAAATTTAGTGTTTTAGGGTTACGAATACATTATTTCTTCTACCTCTTTAAAACAGTGCTGGTGCTTTAAATTTACCATGCTCTGCTGGTATTCTGAATTTTGATGAATTCCAGATTTAGTCACTACTTAAAGCGTATAGATATCTGAAGTTTGTCTAGAATCCATCTTTTTATAGAAGTTTCTGAAGTCTTGCTAATAATGACTATGCTTGGCTGCTGTATTGCCAGCAGTGATTTTATGGAGCTGCAGTTCAGGGTGCTCTCTGTCCTATGCCAGCCCTGTCACAGTTACACCAGTGACATGACTTTAAAGCTGTGAACTGAAATTTGCTGTGATGTTCTGATTTTTTAATAAACTACCAGAAAAAGCTGATCACTGAGTGATGAGTGGCAGCTGACTTGACTGTGCATCATTACCATCTCAGATTGGATTGGTCCTCTGGAGGCTGTGCTGCTGGGAGGGCCAGAATCCTAAATCCATGTCAAATACTGGTACATAGCTCTGTCTACCAAAAATCTCTGCAGAATCAACCCTGCAATAGGCAGGGATTGGATTCTCCTCTGTCTGAAACATGTTTTTATTTCCCAGCTGTTCACATGATGTTTTTCCAGCTGATTCTGCTCTGTTGTTGTGAGAATGTTTTTATTTTTGAAGTTTATACAGCAGATGCACAACGTCCAGTTGTCACAGTCCACTGCTCAGGGAACACTTGTCAAAGATTCTGTTCTGGGTTTAGCTGTTCTGGAGCCATTAAGTAGGATTGAAAATTGACTCCAAGAAAATTCACAACAGCTCATTGCTTGTTAATGCTGGAGTTCATGCAGGCAGTCACACAAAGACATAATTACTGTATGAACAAGTTCTTCAAGCTGTGCTGGTCTCGTGTATTCTGCAGCCCTTGTGTTGCTGCAGAATTTGGTGCTTTTGAAATTCTGTAGTGACAGAAAAGTATATTTTTACTTTGCAATTTCAAAGTGAGGACCATGGCATCTGTTAATCAAGAGAGAGTGACTTTACACAAGCTGTGCATGGAAAGAATAGACCCAGAACAAAGCATCTCCTGCAACTACAGCAAGATAAAGAACTGTTCTTTCTGTGGTAGGCTTGATTTCGGTGGAGACTTAATGTAATCCCAGTTTTTGACTTCCAGACTCATGGGTTTGGTTTTATCCTCTGCCAGGGATTAAGCAGCTTGCAGGAGGGAAGCAGCAGTGCTGCTCCTTCACCGTTGTTCCTCAGCCAGTGTTGTTGTCATGAACTGCCCAAAGCAGGGGAGGGGCATCTCCAGTGCTTCACTGCTCCCTGCCTTTTGGACTTCACCATGTCTGCAGTTTTTAATATGTTGCTCTTGAATAATGCTAATGTTTGGGCCATGAGCTGATGGTGCTTGTGCAGCACAAGGCTCAGGGAGTCTGTGGTTTGTTCACTAGCAGGGTTTTAGTGCAGGTGCTGTGGCCCATGGTGGCTGTAACACTCAGCACTCACCTGAACAAAACACTTTTGTTGGTAATTGCTCCTGGTCTGGGCTGGGGAGTAACTGCACCTGAAGAAACAAAATATTGGTGGTGGCAGTTCTGTGGTACAGACCTCTAAATACCCTAGCAGCCTGTGACATATGTCCCACATGTCATACACAACATGTCACATATCATTCTTCACAGTACTTGTAAATAAGTACACATCCAGTTCATTTAGTGACTTAGTAGGGTTTTTTTTGTACATCTTAGATCATATCAGTGATGTGATATTTCATATGGCAGCCCTGTAATTCATAGTGTAGACTATGGAATTCTAGGCAAGTTAGTTAAATTGGCAGCAGGGTGAATTTTAACTTAAATTCTATGTTTTAATGGAAATACTAGGTAATTTCAACAGGAAGTGAATAATACATTTTTTATTAAAAACGCTCAAATATTTTGAGAATGTTGTAAAGATGTTTTTGGATTAAAGATGTTACACACTGTCCTGTTGTAAACTCTTCTATAACTGTAACAAACTGGTACCATTTAAAGCTCTGCTCTTTCCTGCAAATAAGTTAAAATTCAGTACTTGCTGATTACAATGACTTTCTAAAAAGAAAAAAAACCCCAGATATTCCAGAGCCAGTCTTTATCCAATGTTGACATGAATTACATTATAAGGCTTACTCAAATTTCACTATCCCTGATTCTTCTACAGCCATTTCTCTCTACCTCTCGAGGTCCCACCTTTGATTTCCCACCCCTTTTCATATTAAGTCAAAACAGTCTTCAAAGAGCTGCTTTGGCTTTTGAATTGTATGCACTAAATGGAGGCTGTGCAGGAAAAAACATGTTAAATGTATTGTGTTGACACACAACTGAGAAGTTCTGTATTTGAAACATAAATTGTGACTTTATTAGAGCTGTGTCTGGAAGTCCCATATTTTCATTATTTTAGTTCAGTAAAAATAGAGATGTAATTGCTTCTACTTTGTTTCCTTATTTTTGGGGGAGGCTCTCTGCTCTTGCACACACTGATCTCAGCTGGTGTTTTCAAATACCTGCTTTCAGTTATCTTATTCAGCTTGCTTATTTTTGGGATTTATCTTTTGGTGAATCAGGGTGGTGGTTCCATGCAAATATTAAAGGTATTAGAGCTTGTTCTGGAAGATGTAGCCAGTGCCCATAATCTTACATGTGAACAGTATTTTAACAATAGCATAAATCCTTGGAATCTACGAAACATTTTCTTTGGGAATGGTTGCCATTTGTGTTGTAATTACTGTTTTGATAGCAGTAAGTTATCTTGAGTACCAAGACTCTGAAATAGTTCTGTTATCCTTTCCAGTTTTAAAGGTGTAAAGAACTATTCAGGACAAGAAGTATTTGTAATTGCAATACTTTATGGGCAGGTAGATCTAAAGAACCCCATTCTTTTTATTAAATGAATCCTAATCAGACTTAAGCCATTTTTTTTCTTGGCAAACTATGAGTAGGAGATAATATTTTTCCTAAAGAACTTCTAAAAGATTATGAAGGATATTATGCAGATGGATTGCTGCACTTGGAAACTTTTCATGTTCCATATGGCTTATCTGCAGTGCACTGTTGCTGAAAGGAGGCCTTCAGTCAGCTACTGCTGCTGCTGATTTATAATTTAACTATTGCAAGTACGTGAAGATCTGTATTTGGGAGGCTGTGTTTGTACATCTATGTGTTGTTGTTTGGGTAAGGACTGAAATAAAGCCTTTATGTACCATGAAATATCTCTCTGAATGTTCTGACATAGAACTGTGTTTTGCTCTATTTTACCATTAATTTTAATTGTTTGCAAATGTATAGTTCCTGAAAGGACTATAAAATGTATTTAATTTATATGCTAAGGAGTAATTTTTTTACTTCTTGAAGATTAATATCAGTCTATTTTGGTTTTGTTTTTTAATAAAAAGATCAAGTTAAACTGGCACATTATAGTCTTTAATGAGAAAAACTAGTTGATGGTTCTTTCTGTAAAACAGGTAAAACACAAACCTGCTCAGTGGTATAAAATACAGTAATCTACTGAGTTGGATAGAAAGTGAAACAAAGACAAATGCATCAAAAATTGGACTTTGACAGCTTGACTAAGCTGTCACTGTGGAAACAGCATTATCAGTGCTAATGGATTACTAATCATTTTAAGTCTCGAGTTCATTTAGGACCAAGCAATCCAGCTTATTTGTAGGTCAGCAACTCTTTATAAAATCCATGGTTTCATAGGTAGCGTTTCCCTAAAATCACAGATACAGACACACACTTGCCTTTCCCATACCTTCTAGTCCAGAGCTGGGTAATATTCTGGGGGTGAAGAGTGGATTTTATAGCCCATAAAGTTCTAATTCTTCAGTAATTGCTTGTGGTTATCTACTTAAAATAATGTTTCACAGCAAAGATGCTTCAGGCTAGAATTTAAACTTCATGCCATATCAAGTCTAAAAACCTTTTGTATGTGTTATTTTATATAAATGAGAGTTTGAATCCTGAGTGCCATCTTTATCATATCTAGGAGGAATTTGACAGCTAGCTTTCATGTTTGGCAAGCCAGGGATACATGTTAAAATTTGCCAGATACTGGAAGTGGTCCAACATTTGAAACAAGACGGTGTCTTTTCTTAAAATGGTTTATAGCAGGGACACTGATAAAATTTCAAATCATGAACATTTTTCATCTGTAAATGCTGAATACCTTTGCCTAAAACTGAACCTAGGGTATTGCTAAAAGGGCTCTTTTTCTTCGTATTTTATGGATAATGCAGGCTTAGAATTTTTTATTTGTAAAACCCTAGAATAAGTAATTAATCCTAAACCACCTTTTTTTTTGTCATAGCAAATTATAATATTTGGCCAAGAAATACAATAGCTGTAGCAGACTTTTAAGTACTGCACTCAGAATTTTTCATGTTCATATATTTTTGCATAATGTCCATTATTTATTTTTTAAAATATCACTACTAATTGAGCACAAGTATGGAAAATATTATTTAAGTAAGCTGAAAGTAGAGTATGTCAATAGTTCAGATTTTCTTTAGCATGCAGTATTGTGGCTGGGGAGCCTGCCAGAAAGATTGGTTGTTCTTTAAGAAGTTAAGCTCTCCAAGTTGCTTAGCTCATGGAAATGTCTGTCATAATCTAATTTGGCCTCCTGTGCATTTCAGGGAAGTTTTGAAAGCTGGGCACCACTCCTTCCCTGAGCTGGTTTGGGATGGATGTGTTTGTGGCTATAATTAGAACGTGAAATTTGAACTGATAGCGTGGCAAAATGTAATTGAAAATGTGTCAGGGATACTGAAAGGAATAGTATAGGGCTAAATGTAAGTAGCCTTCCAACTCAAAGGACAAGAAAACAGCTTCATAAGGAAATTTGCAGATGCTTCACTGGTTGAAGTTGAGAATATTAATAGAGCCTGAGGAAAAGATATCAAGTTTGTAAATATCACATAAAACAATACGCTATATCTGTCTGTGGAAAAAGAAATTTCAGCCTACAGAAATAATGTTGATGAGCTTAAATAGACAAAACACTGTTACCGAGTTGAATTATCTGGTTTTTCTTTGTCTGTTCTCTTTTGATGTTCATGTTCATTGGGGATTCACTCCTGCTTGGATTTTAGACAGCGGTAAATTTGTGTACCCGGCACTGTAGGGTCAAGGTCTGACTCTGCAGAGCTGTGTTGTTAATTTAGAGAAAAGAAACAGCTATGATGATGCTTCTGTAGCCAAACTGACCCGCAGGAAGTTTAAAGACTAAAAATAGCTTTTGGTGACTAAGAATACTCCTCGGGTGCTTGAATATATTTTATACATAATAGGAGAGACATAATGATATCCAAAGGATGAGACACCTTACTATTGTTCAGGCTGATGAAAGTGGAATATTTTCTGTTATAAAAGAAGAGAAAAACAGCCAGGTTTTAGGCTCAACTTTCTTGGCAATGGTATATATCAGGAAGCAAATAATAAAACAATTGTCTTGATTTCAGCAGGACGTTCTGCTGCATGTAAAGCCTGTGGTGATACATGTGGTCCTTGCCTGCTGTGGAAAGGGAGCTGAGCTGCAGTAAGGGAATATGCCCTGTTTTGTCTCTCTGATCTTTCATGTATTAAGAATGAAAACTGGGTGGGAATCTGGTGCCGTGACTGCTTTATTTATCCTTCGTTCTGTGACTATCACAGAAAGAAAAAAAAGGTGTGGCTTTTCATGTAGGCTGTGATTATCAGTGGTGGCTGAGGTTTGCTGCTGCCAGCGAGGCTGGGCCAGTCCTTCTGCCTCTTCTGTATCTGTGGTACTCTGCCCACACGTTGGCAGCCCACCTATTCCTGCTACAGCTGAGTATAAACCAGCAAAAATAAGTTAAATAAAGAATGGACAAGGAGAAATTTTTGTTATTTTAGGAAGAAAAAAAATACTCTCCATTATTGCATGGTATCTCCAGAGCATCAGGAAACTTTAATCATTTATCCTTTTGATAGCCATGGTGGAGGGGGCCTACCAGAGCAGCAGTAATACTTAGCAGTGCTAGTAGGGCTTTTCCATTACTTCAGGCCTGAGGAATATTTACACTTTAAAAAGTTACGATATTTAAAACATATTTACTCCAAATTCGTGTTGCTTCGCAGCTTTTCCGTGCTCTGATTGCAAGAGCAGAAGCAGAACTAGCCACAGGATTTAAGTGAAAGGTTTGCCTTTTCCAAGGGAAATCACTTTTCATTTCAGTCATAGTCAAATTTTGGACATGGTTTTCCCAGTGATTTGGGATGAAATACCAACAAAAATCCTCTCTGGCCAGCTCCAATAGTAAGTGCAAAAATAGAGCTGTTAACATGATACATGGTAGCTTTGACAGCAACTACCATTTCCTTTTTGTGTAATATTACAAGAAACGAAACACTGAGTGTTTTGAATGACCTGACACTTCTTTTACACTTTATAACACTTTTTACACATGAGGTCATCCTACATTCTTGCTTTAAGGCAGAAAAATATCATTTCCTGACGTGACAATGAACATAATCAAGTTCTTTACAGTTCTGCCAGGGCTGGTAAGGAGCCCAGATCGCAGTATCAGAACTCTTGGCTTTTTAACCAAACTCGCTGATCAGAGCACAAAACACGCTGATTGTGCTCTTTAATCATTAGCAATGTGTCCTTTTGGAGTGGGATATAAATCCCGGGGTCTGGATGGGAGGGGACCAGTTGGGGGTTGTCACTTCATCTTTGAGAGCAGTGACCTATCTGTGTTTATTGGTTCAGAGTTCCTGGTTCCCAGAGCTGCCCCTGAGCAGTGCCTGGAGCCCCTGGGAGCAGCTCTGTGGCGGGGCTGAAACAAGCCTGGGGAAGGTGGTGGCCTCATCTCCTGCCATGGGGGCTCAGCAGCTTCAGGCTCCTGCCTTCCATGTGCCTCTCTTGGATTTTGTGGAAGGAAGCTTGTGCTAGGATAATTACACTGAGATGGTTGAGTATCAGCTCTGCTTCCTCAAGGATCAATCAATAAATGACTTTATTCTGCTTTTATACGCTATTTGTGTTATTGGTTTCAGTAAAATTTATATTGAATCGTAGAGAGAAGCCAATTATTCCTTTCTGTTGTTGTTTTGCAAGAAGCCCTTCTTCTGTTCCTTAGATGCTTCTTGCCAAGGCATGAATCTTTTCTTAAATTAGCAAAATGCTAATTTTAATTGCAAAGTGCAATTAAAAATTACTTTGCATATGTGTGGGGAAGTTCAGGAAAATATTGGGGCTCTTGTACCATGTGCTTGACTGCAATATTTAAACCCATCATAGCTGGTCCAGCCGTTCTCGTGCATTGTTTTTTAAGCTCTGCCATTCAAATCAAAATAAATCAATACCAGACTTAATAGTGGAACAGCAGCAGTTTACAGCTCCTGGGTCATTCTGCAATGTCTACATGAACAGAGCTGTCTGGAACACTTGGGTATTGACTTTGTGTGTCACAGAAAAGTATTGTTGTGTTTCCTTCATTCTTTTAAAAAAATATTTCAAACTTGCATTGTAAATATTTAGCATTATTTTCTGAGTAAAACCAGTATTTTTCTCTCATCAGTTAGTGCAGTCTGAGATCAAAGCTGCACAATCTCAGTTACTGGGGCACAATAAAGCGCATTGGCAAACATGTTGGAACAATTTCCAGTAATTTTGGCTAAGTCTTAGGGGAAGTGGAAAGTAACACAGATTTACTGAAAGGGCTACACGTTCCCTTACATGATCTGGAAAACAAGACTTCACACCAGAAGGTAATTGCAGTGAGCATCCAATAACAAAATCTGAAATTTAATGTTCTTTTCCCCTCTTGCTCTAGTAAGAAAAAATTACGCCTTATATTTATTAGTCTCCACTGCAAATACTATGATTTTGTTCTCAACTAGCTTGTGTATCACAGCAGAGAAATGAAACTCTTGTTGTGTTATACGAATTACTTGGTCTCACCAAAAAGCATTTTTTCCTCTGAACAATCTCAACGTTAATAAAATTTTGATCTCTTTGATAATATATTGGAAATCTCTCAGCCGAGTTATTTACATAATTTGGAGAAACAACAGATTTTAGCGCTGGAGCATCTGGAGGGCGGAGTCAGCCCTTGTTTATGGAGTTTGGCTTTCCTGTGTCCCCACGGAGCGATTCCCAGATTCCCGGTGACCGTGGCCCTCCTTGTTTGCCCTGGAGCGGCGCCTGTGTCGGGCTCTGGCGGGGCTGGCTCGGCTCGGCTGCGCCTGCCCGTGCGAACAGCTCGCAGCATTCCGTGGGCAGGAATGTTTTACTATTGTGTTACTGGGCACTGATAAAAGTTCGCAGGCTTTTTATGGTCAGGTCCTCAAAGTGGCACTTGGTGTTTTGGTGATAAGGAGGCTGAGCTCTGGCTGTCGGACCCAGCCGTATTATCTGTGACAGGGAGCTGTGGCTTAAATCCCTCCACAATGACAGGAACCCCATCTGGAGTGACGGTTTCCAGAGCCTGAAACGGGAGATACGGAGGCATTTTCCTTCCTCATGAGTCAAAGCAGAGTTAACCCCATTGTTAGCAAAAATGACACGCAGTCACCGAGAGGAAGAAGGCATTTTTATATTTAAATCTCTTCCTTTTTGTTTAAGTTGGAGGATGATTTGCAGACCGTTCCGGGGAGATGGACTGGCAGCATTACGCTTAAAAGCTTTCGCTGGATTGTTTTAGACTATGGAAAGGAGCTCTACTGAAACTCCCTTGCTGCAAGACTTCAGTTGCCTCAGCGTGTTTATCGCAGGAGCTGCACTCGGTGCATGTCTTGCAAGCTCTGTAATCGTGTCCCGGGCACCGTGCGCTGACGCCGACATTTGGGTTCTATTTCCAGAGCGCCGTGGGCTGCAGGGGTTAAGTGTAATCCAGATTACCCAGCGTTAACATTTTCCCTGCTGATATCAAAGTGTAGCAGACTGGCAGGCTGACTTGTTAGGAAGGGCTGCGAGAGGGATAACAGGCTCCGACCTTGAGAGGCCGAGCAGCCGGGCCTTGTATGGCCAAGTGCATTTACGTGTGCAGCTGATTGGTTGGAGCAGCAGCATCAGAGCCGTGACAGGTGCTGGAGGAGCCTACACCTGTTTTCCCCATATGCTGATTTAGTGATTACATTTTTGTGGGAGTTCCAGATACTGTGTGGGATACACGGAGCAAGCCAGGAAACTTGAGAAGGAATTGCAGCTTATGGTGAACTGTGATACTAAAGAATTTCAGACTGCGAGTTGGATTTTCAATTCCTGCTTTAAAACTAAAGCAGAAATAAGCAGCATTTTGCATATATATGAATACTGAGGAAGTTGTGTGTACTTTTTATTGTACTAAAAATCAGTTGACAGTAAAAAAATGCTAGTGAATACTATGAGCTAAAATATTTTGTTTTTTAAGTCAGAATTTCAGTGCGTTATGGAAATTGTTTCTGTAGGAAAACATGGGGGTTTTTTATGGTGCTGGAAACGTCAGCTTGCAGATTTCTGATCTTTAGAGGTTTTAATGTAAAATTCATAGAATATAGATAATTTCTGACAAAAAGGAAGTACAGAACTCCCTTATGCCTGTATAGTCCTTCTGCTGCCTTGTGTACAGATAACATAAATCTGTTTAAAATTTTTATTGCTTTCCTCTTGAAACTTTTTTCCTGAAACATTAAAGATTTTTCCACAGGTAATGTTTTAAATATTGTTTGGTTGTAAATTAGAACTTGCAGAGAAAAGGTTCTGATTGTGTAATAGGGTGAAAAAGAAAAACAAGAGATATATTTATATCTTGTAATTTGGTCACGAGACCTATAGTTTCACATCCTTTCTTTAATGGTTGGATTGTAGACAAGCTTGCTTTTTTTTTTCCAGGGGATGTTGATGTGAGTTCTCCAGCAGAAAACAGGAAACAGCTCCATAAAGTTAGTCTAAAGGACTCTGAAAAAGCTTATATTTAGCAAACCAAGTCATTTTAGAGAGGGATTATGTAATTTCTTTTGGCCGTTCTTGTTATCGTGCAGGATGACAGAAGTGCAGGAAGATCCTGCCTTTATCAACTACTGAGACCGAGTGTTACAGATATTAATGTCCTGCACTTGTTTATTGGATCAAAAATCTTTGCCACTATGTTTGTCAGAGTATAACTGTATGCTCTTTAAAAAGTGAATATTAAAATTGGGATGCTAAAATCAATTCATTAAAGATCCAGTAAGCTAGCTTTTAATTATCAGTGAATACATTAACTCCTTTGCCACAGGCTTGAATGTGCCTTGTCAGACAACTTCACTCCATCAGCCAGTGTCTGAAAATGATTTTGCATGCAATGCTGGGGAGATGAAGTGGTTGTAGGGGGAAGTTACCTGTGAGATGGCACCTGGGTGAACCTTTTCTCTTTGTTTACTTTGCCACTATCTTGAAAGACTGATTCTGTCTGTTGCACAGTGACTTTTGTCTGTGAAAGTTTAATGTAGTTTCAGGGGCTCTGAATGATTCAGTAGTGTACAAAACTTCTTGGCAAGTTAGTATGATTTGTATGTGAATTTTCCAATTGTATTTCAGACCTTAAGAAAGAAAGGCCTTAATGGTTGTGAGAGCCCTGATGCTGACGATTACTTTGAGCACAGTCCACTATCGGAGGACAGATTCAGCAAACTAAATGAAGATAGTGATTTTATTTTCAAGCGAGGCCCTGTAAGTACTTTTATTTTATCTCTACTTTTTATTTGTTGATCCTTTTTATTAACTTCATTATTTAGGCTCTGAACAAGAAGGAACACAGAGGGTGCGACAGCCCGGACCCTGACACTTCATATGTGCTCACGCCACATACAGAAGAAAAATATAAAAAAATTAATGAAGAGTTTGATAATATGATGCGGAATCATAAAATCGCAGTGAGTACTAAAGTATGGTTTGTGCTTCTCTTACATGCATGAGAATTTTCATGGTGTTTGCTTACCACTGAAAATCACTTCAAAGCAAGAGGATGTAATGGCTTGAGAAGGGAAAAATACTTCTGAGGAACAATGAAATTGTGATACTTGGTCTTGTTAAAATACATTTTATTGTAAAGAACAAGAGGAATCATCTCTAGTTTTGGTTTTGCACTCCCAGTTTTTCATACCTTTGGGACACAAGACATTTCAAAATTTCAGGAGCCTACTGAATTACCTAATCTTGCCTAAAAATATTTAGCAAGATAGGTTTTTGTTGTAGGATGTAGGACCATTTATTTACATTTTGTAGGCCTTCATATATCTGGTGGTCAGGATTTTACAGTATGTGACAAGCAGGCAAATAGAATTGGATTAATTCTGTCATTTAACTAGTAGAATTTATTTTGCTCAAGTCTGGATATAGAAAGTTATTTAGGTATTTAAAATCAAGACTGCTGCACAATGAGAGCCACAAAAGATTGCTCCTTCTGAAATTCCAAGAGATACTTCCTTGGACACTAAAAGATATTTGAAAATTTTCTCCCATGTGCCAACCCAGTGTGCAGCCATAAGTCACTTGGCTCCAGAACTTCAGTTTGGGGATAAAAGGAGTGGAAATGTTGCACGTTTTTTGTGGAGGTGTTCATGATGACATTTAATTTCCACCTACAAAAAACAGCTAGTGTTGAGTATTACTAAGTATTTTCTAAGAAAACTAATACCAGGGCTCTGCCACAGCCTTTGAATATTTTAAGAATGCAAATCTTGCAGCAGTTAAAGGAGATGGACTGGGTGGGTTAATCTGCACAGACCCTGGGGCACTTGAGTAGTATCTCCAAATGACTGCAGATATTGGAAACCATTTAATCATTCAGAGCATAAGAGATCTCTGGGGACTGAGAAGCAAACTGACAGTCATTGACACCCAGCATCACTTCTGTTAGCACTTTATGCTTGAATCAAGCCAATATATTTTGGGTTTTCTTTGTTTTGAAGATTTTGCTATCTGACATTTCTGTGTTGAGACATCTTCAGGCCTCATCTCTCAGTGATAACAACACTACCACACCAACAGCTAAATGGGTTTTTGGTGAACAGCCTAAATGTGTGAAGATCAGGGTAAATAAAAAGGGCAACGTTATTTTTCAGCTCTACAGCTCTGTATTTGTAACTCAAATTTGACCAATTATGCTTCTGTTTTCAATACTTCTGGGGCTGTATAAGAACACAGTTTCTCTTGTTCTTGAGCACTCGTTGCTGTCAAAGGATAGGAATGAGGCAAAGCGTGAAGAATTCAGTCGTAACCAAATGAGCACCATAGATGGGCAGAGACAGCCTTTATTGTAAGGTGTGGGGGGAGGCTGTCACTTATTGGTTCTGTATTGAGAAGCCTACAGCAAAAATGTCCTAGCTGTCACCTCCTAGCAGTGTGTTCAGCGTACTTCAGGTATTTCCAGTTTAGTTTGAGCTGCTTGACAGCGTGCTGTGTGAAAACACCCTGGTTTTGGTAGATAGATACTGAGTAGTTTCAAGTAGTTTCCCCTGAAAACAAGCACTAGTAGGGCTTGTCATTGGTTAGATACTGTGAATGATTTGCTAGCTTTGTGTTGTTCTGCTTCACTACTTTTTCCTTCCATCTGTGCCAAAAATTGATGATTATTCTTAGAATGCTTCAGTAGGGACATTGTTGTTGGCTCTCACTAGTAAGAGATTTTGTTTCTGGTAGAGAATATATTCTGCTTTTTTAATTGTCTAATTAAAAAATAATTGTATTATCTGATTTTTCATGCAGAAGTATCAGTCTAAATGATTTTTAAGCTGCATATGATGAAATTGCATTCTTTAAAGTGTACTTCCTAGGTCATTTGTGTTGGTCATCTGCCTTTAACCTCCTAATCACAACTATCACCTCTCTATTCTGTCAATAAATACTCTACTGGGCTTTTGCCCTTAAATTGTACCTGTCATGGTTTTGTTTCCAGTAATGATGGGAGTTGTGAAAAAAAAATAAAAAAGTAGTCCCTTTTGTTTCAGAAACCCATCACTGTCAAAGGATAGGAATGAGACAAAGGCCAAAGAAGTTAGTCATGACCAAATGAGTACCATAGATGGGCAGGCAGCTGAGCTTTTGATTCAATAGCTGTTGAATAACAAACATATATACTGCAGAAAAACAGTTGCCTTTTAAATAATGTTGTCAAAACTAGAATTAAAAAAAGTAGATTTGCAAAAAAGATGAAGTGGTTGTTCAAGCAGGGGTTTGGGGAACTGAAATGTTTAAATTCAAATTATTGAACTTTGTGATTTCCTAAAGATTTGTTTATTTTTCTAGTCTGTTGAAAAACAAAGTCTTAGAGATTAGTAGCAATATATTGAAAAAGTTATTACTAGAAAATGTTTTTACTAACTTGTTCTTTTTTGTGTGATAACTGTTTGTAACGTGCATGTTTATGCTACATTTTGAAGGTACAACAGTTCATTGATTTGTAGACATGTTTAGCTTGTCATTGCTTTGTAATAATCCAAATTAACTGTTAAATTTGTTGTATTTATGAGCTTGTGAATTCATATGAATACTTTCAGTTTTCTCTGTTTGAACTTTACATATTCGCGAAGCTTGAGTAAATTCTTTGGATCTGTAATTATGTGATGTATAAGAATTTAACACAATACTTTACAACAAATGGATATTTTAAAACTGTATGCTTAATAGAGTTTAAAAACTAACAGAATTAACTTTAATAAAAACCAACAAACTGCTATAACTGAGACATTTTCTAATGTGCTGTTTCTGCAAACACAGTTAATGCTAACGGTGTTGTCTTCTTGTTCCTCGTTCTCTGTCCTGCAGCCCGGCTTGCCCGCCCAGAACTTCTCCATGTCGGTGACGGTTCCAGTGTCCAATCCCAACACTTTAACCTACAGCAACCCAGGGAGCTCCCTGGTGTCCCCATCCCTGGCTGCCAGCTCCTCACTCACGGACACGACCATGCTGTCCCCACCCCAGAGCACCCTGCACCGCAACGTGTCCCCCGGGGCGCCGCAGAGACCGCCCAGCGCCGGCAACGCAGGTGAGCTCTGCTGCTGCTGCCCCTTCCCCACACACCCCCTGGCATCTTCTGTCAGAACCCACAAAAACCCTCCTGAGTTACAAGTTCTGGGTGGTTTCAGTGCATTTGCACAGTTGAAGTTTTGATGTACAGAATTACACGGTACCCTAACGGGGCAAGTCGGTTTAATGCTCTGGCTTATTTTGGTTAGGTGGAATGCTGGGGACAACTGATCTCTCAGTGCCAAATGGAGCTGGTACCAGTCCAGTGGGTAAGTGCAGTATTGTGACTTTGTTATAAAAAACAGTCGTGTGGTTTCAGTTTCTTCAGTTATTCAAAAGCAATTTTTTATTTTGACTCTTTGGAAAAAGTGGCTGTGGAAGAACAAAGGTTGTAATTATTTTAGCTGCACTGTTATTGTCAAGTTTTATAAATTATTATCAGGCATTTAACTTTCTACTGCTGTGCCCTTTCCACTTCAGTAATATTTGCCTTTTTTATTTTAGTGGCTTTCAGTAGTAGTGTGCTGCTGCTGCTTTTGTGCTTCTCTACAGGTATAATTATAGCATTCTAAAAACATCTTATGTTTGTCAAATCTGAATTACTGCACTAAAGGCAACTCAGCCCAGTTCTCAACTTCAGTATTTGCTGGATCTGGATGTTTGATGCTGGTTGTGGTGCCAATCAGAATGAAGCAAATACAGACCATAT
The DNA here is from genome assembly GCF_001522545.3 of Parus major. Lineage (NCBI taxonomy): Eukaryota > Metazoa > Chordata > Aves > Passeriformes > Paridae > Parus > Parus major. The sequence goes on from NC_031779.1 coordinate 16,848,978, forward strand.
TGTTTGTATTGCCATGTGTATCTTGCTAATCATTTTCTAGCAATGATATGAAGAAAGCAATAAATCTTGGAAACTGATAGCTAAAGATATGTCTTAGTTTTGGATGATGATCAGAATTTCTTTTGAAAACAAAATAGATATCTTGCCAAAAATCAAATCCACAGTATTCTTTGGCCTTTAGTAAAAATATATGATAGCACTTTTTCATTTCAATAGTATTTTGTCTCCTGAACAAAATTTAGCACTCTGATAGAGGGGCAGGCAGCCACTGAAATGTGTCGTGCCACAGACAGACAAAATAAATGACAGCTCACCCACTTTGGTCACGTTCCTCCTTGCCACTGGAAGTCGTGCTGGCTGAAGGTCAGATTTGCAAACACACCTAACCCCCCTTGGGAAGTGTTCATAGCATGGAATTAGAGAAGCAACTGTTGACCTTTCAGTGTTTGCCCACTGGCTACTTAGTGTGGCAGCTGGGAAAAAGTTCTTTGAACATCAAGTCAGGCAATTGAATTGATGAATAAAAAATGTTGCAACTCTCCAAGGCTGAAAGCACAGGATTGACTTTCCACTCTGTATCCATTCCTTGGCTATGTGCAGCAAAGATATGAAATATTAAAGAGTGGTTTCCATCAGGTAGGCAAGATTTTAAATGGAGGAAACTTCCTCAGTTGAAAAAAGATGACTGTTTTTAGAAACTGTAGAGGTCAGATGTTGATTTCCATAGAATTTTTAAAGTCGGACTAAATAAGTTTATTATCAGGCTGTTTCAGGCCTCTTTTCCCAAATCAGGCTTTATTAAGAGCAGCTTCAGATTGAAGACTCCTTGCTTCAATAAGCAAATAAAACAGTGGTTACAGTGCTTGCCATAGGGTATCAAACTCTAGAAATGGCCAGTTACAGCAGCCTGGGGAACATATTTAATGCAGTAAAATGTTTGCCTCCTTGCATTTATTAATAGTTTATGTAAAAAGTCAAAATGCATCACTTATCTCTTACTTTGCAGAACATCACACCCAAGATGTTATACATATACCCACTCACTTCTAGAAAGGTTTGTCATGCAAGTGAGAGTTGTGACTGTACAAGAACAGGGGAACATCTTTAAGTACCTCTAGTGAAACTCAAATACCTGGTTAACACCAGAATGCTAAATCAGAGGAGTTGTCAGAGCTCCACTTGCTGTAAGTCATGGCATAAAAACTTTTAACTACTGACAGGTGCACAGGAACCTTCTCAGTTACAGCCACAATCAAGAAATCATACGTAACCAGATTGACTAAATCTGCTGTCAACTTGAGCTTGACAGCTGCTGTTGAAATGTATCTCTTGTTAATTATGTCTGCAGACAATAATGGTTTTAGTTTCTTGCTACATTTATTGTAGAATTCACTTTTAAAAAATCTGTTTTCTTCTTTTAGCTTCCAGGTTATTTTTTAACTTCTTAGGAATGGGGAATTTTTCTGTGGATGTAGTGAAAGGTCATGTGCCAGATTTGCAGCTCACAATTTATAGGAGTGATGTCGGAGGTAAAGATGGAGTACTGACATATCCATATTCCCAGATATTCTCTTACAAATAAATAAATCAAGGAAAAACTAATCTTCTTCAATATTACGAAGTTCTTGTGTATCTGAGATTTTGTTCTCATTTCCTTGAAAGACACTTAAATGCCTTTTTCTCTTAGTAACAAACAAGTAAAGGTTATATTGCTTATTTGGGACCCAGTTCAAACAAAGATGTTGCATAAAATGGCTCATATTGAGTTCACATGAGTCTTTTTCTCAAGTCCTGTGTAACTTGATTGGAATGGAAATGATTTGCTTTAGCAGTCAATCTGCCAACTTAACAGTTTTTCTGTGGAAAATAACTTTGAGTAAAAATATCTGCATGTTGTAGCAAAGATTGGTAGGTGGTTTTTTATATCCAGAACAGAAAATTTTGTGATCACTTTATAATACTGAGAGCTTACTTCACATGCAGCTGTCATAACTCTGAAAAAGCATTTTCATTTTGTAATATTTTTAAAATTCTACCCACCACATAAAAAACATTTGCTGAAAATTTTTACTTGGCAAATATACCAGTTTTGAGAGGGAAAAAATGTCCAGCATTATAATGGAGTTTGCTCTAGAGCTCATTTATTTTTTCTGTTAATTAGATGAAATGTTTCTGGGCTAGAACATTGATGATCTTGTTGCTCCTGGTCAATGTTAAACCTTGTTCAATTTGTGATGGGCATCAAAGGTGCTCCAGGAGTCTCATATCACCAGGATGTGGAGAACACTTGGCAAAATAGAGCCTCATGAGCCCAGAAACAGGGGAGAGTTTCTTTGGCTTAGGACTGCATGGATGGATGGATGGATGGATGGATGGATGGATGGATATTCCAGTTTGCCATGAGTTCTGCTTTGCTGTGTTCCAGTAGATTGGTATCATCACATGAATCATCCACAGGGTGCCAGTGAAATGCACTTGCAGTGACCTTGTGCCATCCTTGAGGACTCTGAGAATCAGGAAAGCTCAGAAATGCCACCACAGTTAATCTGTCTCTACTTTTTCTTCCAAGCCTTGCACTTGTGGTGTTGAACCAGAGCCACGCCAAAGACCTGAGCTGGTTTTCATTGCCAAGGCTGCATGAAAACCATAAACCTTGAGACCTAAGCTCTTCCCAGTCCCAGGGGATTCTTAAGGAATTTTTGCAAGTGGAGGCTGTTTTTGATTTCACAAAGACACAGTAATTTCTGTCTGCACATTTCTGTGTCAATGAAATAGCCCTTCTGGTCAATAATGTGATTATGGAAACAGTTAATATTTTGGAAAAGAGAAATGGAAATTGTCTTTCCTCTTACATTTTTTACCATCAGGAGAATGGATAAAAAAAACCCAGGTCTGCTTGGGTACTGAATTTCTGCTCTTTGTTCCAGAGCTGTACCTTCTCTAATGTCCTCACTAATCTTCAGGTTCTGAGAATGTGAAATAACTCAGGAATACTGATTTTCTTTGGAGCAGAACTGAAGGCTGTATCTGTTGGAAAAGCTGTGTCTTGTGAGCTGCTGGATCTCTACTTCAGTCTAGATCCTGTGTGGTCTTTTATCCTGGCCCGAGGAGGGATTTTGCAGAGGTGCCACTGACAGCTTGCACACACCTGTAAAACTGCTTGGAGTTGCCAGAAAGGGATCAAGACAGAACTGGGAATAGCCACACCTGTAAAGGTGTAAATGGTGTTCCCTTTGTCTTGAGGGCTTGGCTGATGGGGGGAGCTTTTTGTGTGTGAGGATAAAAGAATCTCTGAGCTTGGTTTTGCACAAGTCTGAATCTGCTGCAGTCTGGAGTGCACCAGAGGCTTCAATAACAGAAAGGCTCCCTGTGCACACCTTTCTAGTCTTGTTTGGTTTGTGAAATGAGAGACACCCCAGTAGGAGTATCCGACTGACTCCTGAAAAACACCTCTTGCAGTTTCAAGCAAATGTTCTGCATTGATGCTATCAGCCTCTTCCTTAAGAAAGCAGCTTTCTTCTGCCTCTACCCCGCTCTGACGTTTACATAATGTCCCTGTGCCAGCCTCTTAACCTGCATCAGATACAGGCCTTGGCCCTGTGGGAGGGACCACCTTAAAAAAGCAGCTGTAAATAAACCCTGAGCATGTTCTACTTCGGGCTGTGCACTCCTGGTGCTATTTCATGTCTGTGCTTCCTCTTCAGTGTGACAGGGAGGATCAGTCCCAGGTAGGCTTTCCCTAGTCAGATATCCTTACTTCCCAGCTTTATGGAAAGGGATCTGGCTCCAGAAATTTGTTCACCTGCTGCTAAATGCAGCACACAAAGGTTCCTGCTGTGCTGTCAGTAGTGTTGAGGCATCGTGGCTTGCCTTGCTCTGATCTTGGAGAGGACACAGGTCAGTACTGACCCAGGGATCCCTGAGGAACACGAGATCAGCCTGTTGACTGCTGCAGCTTCCAGGCTCTCCTGAAGAAAAAGGAGCTGTTGGAGTGGGCTGCAGGGCAGCTGTTCCACAGAGTGTGAGCTGAGCACTTCTCCTTTGCTGGACATTGTCAGCACACAACAAAGGCTGATCCATCCATCGATCTCTGATTAAATCAGCTCACAAGAAATGACTGGCTGAAATCAGCATAAAAAACATGCTGGTAAGAAGAAAGAAGGTATTTGATTTTTTTTTTTTAACTGTAGCTCTTATTCCTTGGAAATCATCCATCTGCATGACATGAGGTCAGTTCAGCCCCTGAACTACCCTTAGGTTTCAGTTGAAATTTCTTATCTTGCTATGTGTGTTTGTTATCTTACCAAAATTTCTGTCATTTACATGACAATTCTGGTTAGAATTTTCCTTACACAGAACAAATTATTAATCTCCCAGCTGCTAAAGTAAGTCTCAACATTTACATAATGTCCCCTTGCTCAGGACACACTGCCACATCCCAGGCTGTGGTAAACATTGCATTTCTCTCCTCCTTTCTCTGCCTCTCTTTATACTGACTTTGTATAGACACACAAAAATCAGCAAGCTTAGGAAGTAAACTGATGTAATTAACTGTAATCTGTTTAATTGACAAAACACCTAAAAGACATCCAGTTGCTGTTGGTGATGTTTCACTCAGATACAAGAGCAATATGTCTTTATTTAGGTTTGCTATTGCATTCTGAATAATAGCCACCCCTTTAAATGCTAAATATCCTTGAAAATTCTTTCTCCTTTTATGTAGCTGTAGGCAAAAGAAAATTTCCAACAACCTGGGAAATGAGCTCTTTTTAAAGTTCTGTAACATGACTAAGCATTCCCTTGACATTTAGTCATGTGTATTTCTTTTTTGCTGCCTTTTAATATCTAAAGTTCTGCCTTAGAAGCATAAATCTTACATGTTACACGTTTCAAGACTTTATATTACTGTCAAAAGTATATTTTAATTCTGATTATAGTATTATCTGAAGCACTGATTTGTAAAGATCAGTGGAAATACAATTATTTCAGATTCCTTGAGATATTACAGTAAATTCTTTCCAAAGCTAATACAGAACTGGAGCTTTCTGAAGTGATGCTGGAATCAGCAGTGATTGCTGTGCAGAGCTGAAAATGGTAGGAACGGCATATGCTGTTTTTAATTTCCACTTGAATCTGTCATACTAAACCCCAAAAGTAAACAAATTGAGCAACTAACATGCAACATTCTGCACACAGAAATGCTATTGTTGGTTTTACTTGCAATATGTCCCCCTGCCCAAGGTTCTTCATGTAAATGTTTTCCTTCAGTAGATTTTATCTGGCCTCGTGAATCAATGATGTGTTGCAAACATATTTTTCAGTTTGCTTCTAAATATGTGACGTCTGTTGGGTTCTATGATGTCACTGGAGGCATAAATATTTATTTACTACAATCCTTATTTTTGCTTAATCTTACATGGTTTGGCTGCTTGCCCACAATTATTCCAAAACTGTGTATAATTGTGTTCAGTTTTTGTCCAAAATGAACCACCAGAAAAAAAATAAAAAAAAATTAGTGGCATCAATGCCTGTAATTTATTTCTTGAGTAGTAATAAGTACATGGAGTACTTTCCAGCCACGTGTGTTCATTGTTTCAGCTGATGTGATTTATGTAGTGAAATATGAGTCTGGCTCATGTAATTGAATGCTGTGTCTTGGGCTGCAGGACAGTAAATGAGATTAAGCTGTATTATGTCTCTGAAGGCAGAATATCCAGTTGGTATCATGGGTGGGTTGTAACATTTCACTTCAGAAAAAAAGTTGCTTCAAAACTAAACACTTTCTGACTAAACAAGAAGTAGGCTAATGTATGTTGGCAGGGTTAGTTATCATCAAATCTAATTAAATTATGATTCATATAATTGAGATCTTATATTTGCATTGGTGTCTGTTTTCCAAAAGACTGTTTTGAACATGCTTTCATGTCTGTTTTAAGGAATTGGAGTTAAATAAAACTCTTCCTTCTTAAGTAAAAACGGTTGTATTTTTACACACATGTAGGATTTTATATTCTGTTTCCATATCCAGTTTGAAAAGGTTTTTAAACATAAGGTATTGTCTTTGGGGAAGATCTGTAGTGGGTAGGGCAGAAACAATTTCTGTATTATATGAAATAGTAAGTAGAATTTATGGGGTTATTAAGGGCTCGGTTTGGCAAAGGGCTGTGTAGTTGCATCATCCTGTAATCATTATCTTTTTCTGGCTCCTGACCTTGCTCTAAGAAATACCACACGTTCAGTTATCCTTTCACTCTTAACTGGTAATTTGATTTTCTTATTAGATTATTACAAGGAAAAAGGCTTGAAGTTTCATACTAAAAATGAATATTCTGCACTCTTATTGCAGCCCCAGCATGTGATCCTTCAGATGATCAATACAGACACTCCGGTGTTTGCTCAGTGTTCAGTGCCAGCTCTTTATCACAAAGGGCTGCAATGGGATTCATACCCATGGTATTATTGCACACTTAGGATATTTTTTGTTACTGTTTCTCCCATTTTTAATATATTCTAAACACTCCTTTGGAGAAGTGCTCAGCCTTTTGTCAGAAGAAATGCTTTGACTCTGCCCTGCTGCTGCCTGATACTGTGGGGAGCAGTCAGTGGCAGGGAGTTTGTTATTTTTGACAGCACCACTGAAAGCAAGAAATGTTTCAGAAGGACTGGCAGAGGCTTGGAGTAAGAGCTCAGGAAATGACTGGATTGGGTGTGGAAGAGAGACACTGTCCAGATTTAACACACAGGCTACCGAAATACTTGAACCAGAGGACAGGAAATGGTATCATAGGATGGCCCAAAGTGCTGTACAGAACCCCATTGTTTGTACAGAGTGGGATTGTTGTGCAGCTTAAACTGCTCAGAACTCACAGCCCTGCCATGGAAAGGTGACACAGCCCCAGTGAGTAATAAAATACTGCTGATGATTGTATTAAAGCCCAGACTTTGCTTCCATTATAACATTAAGTTCTTTAAATGCTCTGGCATTTTTGCTGAAAATGGGGGATGCCATAACAAAGTTTCAAGTATAAATTAGTGAAATTTATTCCATTTTCTGGTGTTTTTCCTCTCTAGCGTGTTTGCAAATCCGTATAGTTTTTACCCTGTCCATTGTGTAGGATCTCTCAATCTCTGCAGGCTGCTGTAGCTCATGCTGCCCTCATTTATAATGGATAGGAATTGATGCATAACTGTGTTAACAAATCATGATTCTACGAAAACCATCTCCATTTCAGGAACCTTAAGGGTAGCACGGAACTAAATTTCTCCTTTTGGCTTGTTGGTTTTTCCATGTGACCCAGCTGTGGAGAGTTTTCTCCTACCAGTCAAGAGTATATTTAGCTGTAGTGTGTATTCTCAGCTCCAGCCGAGCTTTTCAACCCCTCCACCTAAATTTTATCACTACCCTAAAAGCATCTGAATAAATTCTGCTGTTTTCTGCTGAGGAATGTAGATCCTTTAATCACAAAATGAGGGTTTGCTGTGGTTTTTAATACAGAAGGAAGAATGCTGACATTAAACACTTTACTTTCTGCTGTGTTCCTTCTTTCCCTGATCAGTTCTGAGTTAAAAGTCATATTCCCATACCTCCTATGCAAATGCTTCAGGAAAGTACTAAATTAGAATGACTCCTCCTTGCTTTGTTAACCTTCTGTTAACCTTGAAAAACTCAAGGGACATATCAGATCATCCATGTATGGTCAGGCTTTTGGCACAGTGGGAAATCCACACAGTGAGTAAATCCAGAGGAGGCCTCCTCGCAGCATCCTGGTGAATTCCCATCGAGGTTCTCATGTGCCCTGCCTGAGTATCTTGGTTATACCAGGCACCTCCATGAGGTTTTGTGCCCTTGCTGTGACATGTTGCTGTTCTTCCTTCTTGCTGTGCTTTTAAAGGCACTTAAAATGCTGCTAAAGATGGTAGAATGTGACACTGACAACTTTCTTATTTTAATTGCTTTTAGATTAATATGTATTTAATGCAATAAAATTGGATTGGGCATAAGGGCCTATTCAAATTAGAATAATAATGCAAAATTCATGCCAGCGTGGTGCTATGGGCGATTAGGAGAGAATTTCCCACACAGTGAACTTTGTCTCATAGACTTTTCCCCAATTGTGCCTATAAAAGCTGCTTTCAGAGCTGCAGTATTAGTGCAAACAGAATCTTACTATGAATTGTGTTTATTTATACACACACACACAGGTTCTGTAGGGTGAACTATGGGGTTCCCTGTTATAAAATTCTCCCTAACAACTTTTTTTCTGTTTGCAGCTGAATAAGGTTTGTGTATTTTGGGAATTGTTGCTATAAATATTCTGTGATTGGAATGTGGCTTTAAATTTTTTTTTCTGAGAAATATATTTTGGTTAACATGATTGGTGCTTCTGTCAGGATGGGAAAATAGAATACTGGGCACTTCACTGATTTACTGCCTTGGTGCTGTTTTCTGGTCAGTTCTGAGTGTGAGCTGAGGACTCTCCCTTGAGCATATTCAGCTTTTGGAGATTTCAGTGCTGAATCCTGGATCTGTAGGCTTTGGCTTGTCCAATTCCACTTAAAACAAGTATGAGGAGTAAGATAGAGAAAGACTTTGTTAAATAAACCTCTGGGCATAAGTGATGTGTATATCTGGAATGAATTTGAAGGGAAATAATTTGTTCCCCTTGTTAAATATAACAATAAGACAGTAAATATCGATGCTGAAATTAGTCCTACAGATCTTGGAGGTATATGAAGAATAAATTTTAGAAACAGAGACTTTAAGAGCTGATCTTTTGTTCTCACAGGCAACAATTCAGTGTAGTCCATGCTCTCTTTTGTGGGGGTGGGGACCAAGTGGACTTGTGCAAAACCCTCACTTTTCTGCAGCCTCAGCCTGGAGGAGTTTCAAAGGGCAAACTGAACACAACGGATGTTATTAGAAATAGTTCTTCGGCAATTTGCTCTTCTCAGCGTTTAAGCTGCCACAGCGTGCCCTTGAAGTGATATTCCCTTTCCATATTGATCCTCTGGTCAGAGTGGTTTGTGTTTGTTCGATTGTTCAATACTCAGCCCCTTGTGGGAAGTTTGTTATCGGAAGTTTTAGGAAATAAATATTTTATAACTGGTACATGAGCACCAAAATTTGGTATTGTCCTTCTCCTCAGTCTTACGGTCCATTCGTTTTTCCTCTTTCAGGAAATGGGTTTGTGAATTCCAGAGCTTCACCAAGTCTACTTGGTACCAGTGGTGGTGGGAATGGCCTAGGCAAAGTCATGCCTACAAAGTCCCCACCTCCACCAGGAGGAGGAAACCTTGGCATGAACAACCGCAAACCCGACCTCCGTGTCGTCATCCCACCCTCCAGCAAGGGCATGATGCCACCACTGGTGAGTTAAAACGTTTGTTCTGGGTCTGGCTTTGTGGAAATGGACTCTTCTGCCCACATGCACAGGGAGAAACTGTCTCACCTGCTTACCATAGGGTACAGGAATAGAAGGGTGTTTGTATTCTGAAATGCCACTGATGAAAATCAAAAGTACAAATTGTGACCTGGGGAGAAGTTCAGCTTGTAAGGAATTCTTACAGCTGTCAAACAGCAGTCTGACCTAAACATGGTAAGAGCACAATCATAGAGATGGGGCTGGGGACTGGTGTTCTGATCTGACATCCCTCTGGTACTGAGAACTCCGGTGCTTTGGAGGATGTGGGTTTTAAAAAGGGCTGTCCATTATTCCGTGGAGGAATGGCTGATCTTATTGGTGATGTGAGCTCTATTAACGTGCCCTAAAGCACATTTTGTACCTGTTCTTCCTGGGTTGTAATGGCTGTGGGATGTGAAGTGCAGCTTCCGTGGTGAGGAAAGGCTGAGAGCAGCACTGGTCTGATGTGGCACCGTGGAACGTGACCTTGGCTGTCCTGCGGGGCCATCAAAGAGCGCTGAGATGCTCTGCAGGGCTGCTCTGCACTTTGGCATCTGGGCACCGATGTTTGTCCAGCCAGGCTGGGAATAGCACACGAGTTTCGTGTCAGCCATGAGGCAACCACGGCCTCCAGCCCAGAACAGGTCTTGCAGGAAGTGTTACTCTGTTTTTCCTTTAATTTACTTGGCCAAATCCTTTGGTCTTAGTCTTTTGCTGCCATGTAGAAATTTTCAATGTCTCTGTGGATGTTTTCTGTGTATGGAAGAATGGGCCATAACCAGGAGGAGCAGGATATAAACAACACGAGTACTCTCTGTAGAATTCCTGTTTGTCTTTAAGCCACCACAAGTGCTTACATTTGTTACTGGTACTCATGATGAATAATACCAAATTAATCCAAGTAACAAAAGCTATAATTAGCCTCAGAGTAATGAATCTTGAAAAAAAAAGGTTTTTCTAGGAATACTGAAGTGTAGGAGAGATAGGAAGTACCCTGGCTGATCATTACAGTGATAATTGCACTTCAAATTAGAAATAGCAACAATAATGCAGTTCTGATGTTAGTGGTACACAGCACTATTTAATGTTGTGTTGTGAAGAACATCATATTCAGCTTTGGGTTTGTTTGTGTTTTTGGGGAAATTGGGATATTTCAGAGTAGATGCTGGCATGGAATGATGGCTGTATGTGAAAAGTATTTTGTTGCTGAGCTGGTTTATTGGATCAGGACAGCCAGAGACTGCCATGCTGCACATCCACATGTGCAGCCGTGTCCTTGGGGTCACCAAGCTCTTGCTGCACCCATTTCCCCAAAGCCAGTGTTCTCAGTACAGCAGGTTTTATATGTGACACGAATTTCACGAAGTATTACATTTCTAGCAGTTTTATCTACAGAATCAGGTGGCAAATCCACATTATTAATTAAAATGAATCAAAATCCTGACGCACAAACGTGACTTTTTCTTTCATTTGAAAGCAATGCTATTTTTAGTAACTGTGTTATCCCTCTTGTTTGCTGAGTACAGTCGGAGGAGGATGAATTGGAGTTGGTGAGTTTGGGCTGCTGTTTGCTGAGAGACAGCAAGATGCTGGAAATGTCTTTCACTACAGCTTTTTAACTCTAGTTTCATTACATATTTTAAATAATTCCAGTGTTCCCTTGGTAGCAGACAAAAATACATTTGTTTTATCAAACTCAAAACCCGACCAATTCAAGTTGAAAACACATCCAAAGTCAGCGCTTGCCATTTGTAAACTTCTATTTTTTTTTCCTGAAAATGTTTCTGTTTTTCTTGGAGGGAACATTGGAAAAGAGCCTTACAAAGTAACTGTCCATGTCTATAGGATTTGTATTGCCTTCTATATGAAATACAAATAATCACTTCCCATCCCCTAAATTACTGGAATATTTTTAGAAAGTGGCTTCACTTGTGAAGTTTTTCAGATTTGTAACACCAGCCCTGTGTTACTTCTCTTCCTTTCAAGGGGATGACATCATTGCTGGTGAGGTCACCTTTTTGGAGGTTAGAATTATTTCATCCTGCGTGAGATTATCAAACCACAGGGGTGTTCCCTGTTTACCAAAAGGAACAGAGAATTGCAAATGAATAATTCTACCTTTTTTTTTCCAGTGGAAAGATATTCTGCTTTTAAAAGGAAACTCTTGGGATTTGTGTGTTTTCTATTTTTTTTTCCCCAAAAGGTTTTAACATTTGGCATTCTGTCTGGAAAATTAACGTAAGGCTAAAATAATTTGTAACTTATTTTTAGAGCAAATTTCAAATTGTTTGGCTGCTGTGGCACAAACCAGGCAGAAGATGCTGTGTCAGAATCAGAGAAATAAGTCAACCTATTACAGACCTTGACTTGTTGAACATGGACCTGTTGCTGATTTGAGGCTCTAATTGCATGAAAGCATGGAAAACGTAGTGATTTAGATAAATTTCTTGATGAATGCATGCTGCTGGTTGATTTTTATCTTAAACATGAGAAATAGATTTAAAAAGTAAGGGAAAATAGTTTTTGATATTCAATATTGAAGTTTTTAAGCATTATTGGGATGTCTTGCTCATTGAGCACTTAAAGAGCTCTCCTACTTTCCTCTCGCCTTCAGAGAGGAGTGTCTGGTTTTCAGTGCAAGAACAAAACCTCAGTGTAAAAGCACTTTTATCAGATGGCACTGGAATGAAAACCCTTGGCCTGGGGGATTCCCTGCGGATGGAGCCGCCGTGGGTCCCGCGTGCGGCGTGGGCCATCTAGTGGCTCCAGGAACTGGGACCGGCTCTGCCAGCGGCACTCACACAAAGGAAAGGTGCAGAGTCTGCCTCAAACGTGGCAAGGAAACACAAGCTGCACCTGCAGGGTTCTGTCTGCTGCTAATTCCTCCAAATCCCATCTGTGAACACTCGCTCTGCGTGTTGGAGCTGAGCACTGAATATAAAAAGCAGCTACCGACGGTAGCAGAGCGTGACAGAGATGCTGAATTCTTCCTGCTACATTTGTACCACTTAAAAAGATTTAGGAAAAGAGATCCTGAAATTTGTCATGAACCTCCAAGGACAACAAATATTGGGCTCATCTAAATATTGCTTAGTATCTTTGTGTGGCTGAGTGTTCCAAGCACTATATTCAGAAAGAATTTACCTCAGAAAACCACCTTTATTAGCCACTCAAAGAAAAAAAAGTCCCGTAAGGAAATCCTTTGGTCTGGATTGTTTCCCAGTATATTCCTCTTTACTTTTCCATTATGCAGTAATCCCAACTTTATAGGCAGCCATCCAAGAAAGCTTTGGAGAAAGGTCAATTCCTGACAGACACGAAAATCTGTTCTAATAACATCTCTTTATGCCAGATAAACTTGGTCTAGGGGAGATTTTCAGAAGTACATAAGTGATTTAAAGGGATCAATTACAGAAAATCAGAGGGACTTTCTCTGGGAATTGGAGCTTTGAAACCTGGGAGCTCTGAAGGAGGGAGGGCACATCTGCCAATGTGGTGTGTTTGGCAACAAATGTCAGAGAGCCCCCAAATCCTTGGGAGGCTCAAAGGTGGGAATTCCAGAGCAGCCAGACACAAGAGAGATCAGAAGCTGGCAGCCAGTGACAGCTGTGGCTAATTTTAAGATGGGAGCTGTGATACATATTTCTTTCTTTAAATGGGAAAGATACAAGATTGATAACTCTCAATTCATCTTCATAAATTTAAGTTTAAAATTGAATACAGCCCCATTTCTGTACCTCCTCATTCTGATATTTTTAAGGGAATGATGCATTTTTAATGCTGCTCATTCTCTCAAGATTAGAGTGGAGAAAAAAGTTAAGTGCTGCAGATCCTGAAATACCTGTGTCTGAAATAAGGGAAAGGAGTAGTAACTTCAGTCTTGTAAAGTTATGAAATGGATCCCTACCAAAGAGATGAGAAACTGCTCCTTTTGTAGCAAATATTTTTTCAGAGATAGAGAGAAGTTTGCTTTAAAAAATGACATTTCCAGCAGATAGAAAACCAGCTCCTTGTAGAAATACTGGGTGTAGAGAATTCTACGAATTCTGCAGATAAAAGTAAATATCTCTTCTTGAAAAATAAAACCCTAGCATTTTTGGTTCTTGACAGTATTTGTCATGGCCAAATGTTGAACCTCATATTTTTCAGGAAGATTTGCAGTAGCCACCCTGCTCTGGAGAGCAAAATGTTCTGTGGCAGCAGCTTTGCTGCCTGGTGCTATTCACCACAGTGTTTAATTAATTTTCTAACCAGCAAATTTGGTTAGGGGTTATTTTGAGTGATGTGTTTGCTGCAGATGTTCATTGCAGTATATGGGAAGTAAAGACTGTTATTAAAAAGCCGAATTGTTCCCACAGTTGAATTTCCTGAGACAATCTAGTTTAGCTATTTTCTCTGTCAGAAAAGCACCATTGCTCTTTGTGAAGTCAAGTGTCATTTGCTTGGAAACATATCTGCATTATAACAAGTACTCTCTCAGTTTCTCAGGAACCATGGGAACAGCAAGATTATTTTATCACTGAAGTCTTATCAACACAAATTTAGAAGATCTCTGTGTTCCTTTCAGGACAGGTGTAGTCAGCACAGTGTCAAAACTGGTAGCTGAAATTTGGAAAATTGGATAAACAACTGTGAAGTGGGAGAATCTCTTCTGGTGGAACTGCACCTCTGCACTAAAACCTCTTCAAAAATAAGAATCAGAACTCTTAAATCACTTAAGAACTTCTGAGAATTGTTCTGTGTGTCTCTAAGAAATTGCATTTATTTTTGTGTGCCCTACATTGCTAACACTGTTGAAATCTGCATGCTTGGGAAGTGGCCCGGTGAGCCTTCAATTAATTTTTCATTTTGATTTGCCAAGATCGTTTTGGTTGTCTTGAAATATTTTAGCTTTTTTAGAAAACCAATCCTGACAAAAAGGATGCGTTCCTAACTCAGAGATGCAGCAGAGCAGCACGCTGGAATGCAATGCTCTGTTACACTGGCACTGCATTTCCCATTGCTGTCCCCGGTCTCACAAGGTTTGTTATTTCCATCCCTTGCAGAATACCCAAAGGATAAGCAGCTCTCAGTCCACGCAGCCCCTGGCCACCCCCGTGGTGTCGGTGACGACTCCGAGCCTGCCCCCGCAGGGTCTCGTGTACTCGGCCATGCCCACTGCCTACAACACTGGTAAGCCCTGCTGGGGTCAGGGCTGGGACTGCACCCACGCGAGTCAGAAGCCCAGGAAATTCACATTTCTGTGACACCTGACTTTGTTTTCCTGTTCAGTTCAAATGAAGTCTCTTACTCATCAAAACAGTCTGTGGCAATCCCGCCGGGAACTGGAGTGCCTCACGTTTAGGCAATAGCTGATCCTTCAGTACTTCTGTTCTTCAGATACTTTTATTGTCTGCAGGACCTTAAAACTACTTTTTATCCAAGCTGGGTGTGATGTAAGGCACTAAATGATGAGTGGTTTGCTGGTTGGGAAAGTAGTTCATGAAAATCAAGTAGTAAGTGATGGAACATGAGGAAATGGCAGCCTCAAGTTGCACAAGGGGATTTTTAGGTTGGATATTGGGGAAAATTTCTTCACCAAAAAGGTTGTCCAACATCCACCAGGGCATTGGTGGAATTCCACCCCTCCAAAGATGGGTTTGTATACGTTTTCTCCACTCTTAGCTTTGAAAGTCTTCAGTGCAGGAAGGTGCACCCACAGGCAGGGGCTGTCCTGGGACAGGGGCTGTGCTCTCCTCACACCCCTCAGCCAGGGGCTGTGTTTGCCCTGCAGCAGGGAGTGCAGAAGTTGCCACGGGCAGCAGGGGATGGCTCTGGCTGATCAGTTAAGTGTGGGTAGCTGGACATGCAGACCTCGCTTTGACTCTTGCCCTGGAGCTGGTTCAGCTCTTGTGCTCAGTGGCTGTTCAGAGCAAACCCGTCTGGTCCCTGCTCACAGGAGCCTCACTGAGTTTCACCTGACACATCCCTTCTGTCCAGCTGGATGCTGTTTGAGGAGCAGTGCTGGCTGCATCCCTCACTCAGAATAACCTGTGAGCTGGTGGCTGAAACATCCTAAAGCTGAGAGGGGCTTGAATCTCAGGGAGCAGCAAAGGCAGTGGGAACTGATGTCCTACGTAATGGACAAGTGCTGGTACCACTGGGGTGTGATTTTAAACTCCAGCCCATTTCCTTTGATAATGCAAATAATTTGTGCAAAGCTTTTAGCCTTTAGTGGTTTTCACACACTTTAGAATCGTTTCTATTAGATTGAACCTTTCAGGGGATTTGCAGAAAGAAATTTGATGTTGAAACCAAATTGTTGCCTGGGGATTCTCAGGGTAGTCACCACTTACAGCACGATTTCAGTTTTGCAGTTCAAATACTAAGATTAAATTTAAATACCTTAATTGTTTTTCTGGATTGATAGGGTTGTTTTTTTCAGGACTGGAAGGGATAGCTTCAGCTCTTGAATCCTTAATTAAAATGCTGGATTATCAATTTTCCACAAATACCCTGTTTTATATAATCTGTTTTGGTATTCTGTAGATTGTTGGAGGAAGGGCCAGAATCGACTGAGTTACTGGTTCTACTGGACTGAGTTGCAGTCCAGGCATTAAAAAAACCCCAAAAATTCAAGCCCCCTGCAGTCAGTTAATTAGTTATTGACACCTGAGCAGAGCACACCAAGCCAT
Source organism: Parus major (assembly GCF_001522545.3). Taxonomy (NCBI): domain Eukaryota; kingdom Metazoa; phylum Chordata; class Aves; order Passeriformes; family Paridae; genus Parus; species Parus major. The sequence goes on from NC_031779.1 coordinate 16,865,053, forward strand.
AAATAAACTCCTGGCTTCAGGGCAGTTGTTTTGCAGAGGTACAAACTTGGGGGTGCTGCTTGTGAGGGTCACCACAGTTACAGTTTCTGTGGTGCAGAAGATGCTCTTGTGTGTACACCTCATGTCAGGTCACTCCTGCAGCAAGGGTGTCCTGTCACTGCCAGCAGATATGTGATTATATAGGGAATTAATAATGCAGCTAATTGTGTAGTGACTTATGTGGTCTTTGGAAAAATACCTCCTCAAAGCCCTGTCACCAGACACGTTCTGTCTGAAGTGTCAGAAGTTAATTGTCCATGGTCATAAAAGCTGTAATTGCAATGGAAAGAAATTACATGGGAACTGAATTCCTATCAGTGTCTCCTTAGGTCTGCTCTGACAGATCCCATCAGCCCAGCACATCCATCTCCAGGGCGTACCTGGGCTGCTCTGGGCAGGTGTCCGAGGCCTGGCTGCTTTGAAGGCTCAGTGCATGTCTGGGTCACTGCAGGGGCTGCACAGTTTTTATTTTTCCTTTATTTTTTAAATTTAGCTTTAGTCTTGCAAGTGGGACTTTCTGGGTGAATCATCTTGGGACAAACCTTTCTGAAGCTGTGCAGAAATACCTGTGAGGGTTTCCAGAGTTTCAGCAGAAGTGACAAATGAATGAGAAGAAATGAAACAAAAAGGGAGCCTAAGAAGCTTCACCTGCTGGGAGCAGCTGGGACTCCTGAGGCCTTCAGGAAGGTTCTTGCAGGAATGTGTGTTGGTCACACAGCACAGGCCCTTGCTGGCCCTGGATTCTCTTCCCAAGCTGAGCTGTTTTAGGGAAATCAAGACTTTATCCACTGCAAACAGGTCAGTGGATGGGAGGGGGACATTGTTCAAGAAGGCTCATCTCAGGAGAATGAGAGGGAGATTGTACTGGTGGAGACATTTTAGGACAATACTATAAAAAAACCCCAAGGCCCCCAAAATTAAAGCCAAGCTGAACTTAAGTGGAACATTTGGTTCCTCTGGTGGCAGTGCAGCCTGAGTTTGGCTGCTCACATTTTGTCCCATTCTCAAGAGACTAAAAATTATTTTAAGGAAGCTTTATTACAAAATAATTTAAAGCAGAGTTTGACTTTGTTTTCACACCTGAACGAAAACATGACTGATAATGATCAAGTGCAAACAACTTCAGTTCTGTGAAAGAAGTGAGAAGTGAGGGAGCCCTGCAGCAGCCAGAGCCACTGGCTGGCTGGGGTTGGAATGGACTGAGTCCTCTGGGGTCCTCTGAAGTTGAATTTCTAAAGAATGGTGTTTTCTTGCTGCACACAAAGAGGTTTCTTTTGTTCCTGCGATGCAGAGATGACAGTGTAATCAGACATTGAGGAGTGATGTTGTGGGGAGGGAGAGGATGAGATGTGCTACAGTAGGACTGCACTGAGGGGTCCCTGTCCTGCCTGGGCAGCCGGTGCTGCTCAGGGCTTGGTTTTGGATGGAGGTTGTAGGACCAGGAGCTTGGTGGCATTGTGAACCCCCCAAATGGTACCTGTGTTCTGGCTGAGGAGCTGCCACCTCCCACCTGGGACCTGAACCACAGCCCAGGTGTCTGCAGTGAATTCGGGGCAAGATCCCCCATCCCTGTCCAGTGACTCACATGGACTCTTCCCTTTTTATTTCATTTTGAAATGTCTTCAAAAATACCAGGTCTTACTCTAAGGTGCACACCTCTGTATATACACTGCGCTAATGTCTTGTACCTGTGGGTTTGGAACAAGGTCCCTGACAGCAACATGGAGGAACTGAAAGCAGAACGCAAAAAAAAAATTCTCATTTGGAGGCCTCTGCTCCCTCTGAGCTTGGCAGGGTTGCTCCCAGACTTCAGTTTTCACATTTGGATTCCTTTGCATCAGCTGCCTTTGTTTTGGGCAGAAAGCCTTTGTGTTTATTTATATATGTATGTTCTATCTATAACCCCCCCAGTACATTACTTGACTGTTTTTTTGTTTTTCCCTCCTAGATTACTCCTTGACTAGCGCAGACCTGTCTGCCCTGCAGGGATTTAACTCCCCAGGAATGCTGTCCCTGGGGCAGGTGTCTGCCTGGCAGCAGCACCACCTCGGTCCCGCAGCCCTCAGCTCTCTTGTGTAAGTACCCAGGGTACCAGGGCAGCACTGGGGGGGCTTCAGCTCTTCTGGAGCAGCTGCACCAAGGGAATGTTCAGCACATTTTAATCTCTTGTCTGTGCTGCAAAACATCCGTGTGTCCCTTCAGTCTGTCCCAGGCTCAGCTTCTCACCAAGGAGGCACCTGTGTAGTGACTGAAATGTTCGGCAAGAGAGAATATTTGTTTGTTCTGAACTTCTATAAATGCAGCTCAGACATTTAATTAATGCTTTTTTCACCTTTGTTCCTCCCAGTAAGGTGCATTTATTTCTGTGCTGAGCCCCAAGGCCTCTCACCATCACAGACACGTGGATTGTCACTCGGTTTTCATTTTCTGCATTCCCTCATTTGCGCCTTTCGGTTTTCTTTCCCCAGCACTGGCAGCCAGCTATCTCAGGGTTCCAATCTCTCCATTAACACCAACCAAAACATCAACATCAAATCTGAACCGATCTCCCCGCCCCGGGACCGCGTCACCCCCTCCGGGTTCCCGCCGCAGCAGCCGCAGCAGCCGCCGCCGCCGCCGCCGTCGCGCCAGGAGCTGGGGCGCTCCCCGGTCGACAGCCTGAGCAGCTCCAGCAGCTCCTACGACGGCAGCGACCGCGAGGATCCGCGCAGCGACTTCCACTCGCCCGTCGTGCTGGGGCGACCGCCCAACGCAGAGGATCGGGAGAGCCCCTCGGTAAAACGAATGAGGATGGACACGTGGGTGACATAAACCCGCGGTGCCGCCCTTTCAGTTTTGTGTTCTCAAAATGAACTGTCCTGACATATCTAAATTTATAAATAAGGACATGAATAAGTATATTTATATGTATATACATACGTGCATATATATATCTTCACATGCATATATATGTGCTAGTGTGTGTAGCATACACCAATCATCAGGCACTTACGACAAACTCTTGTATAGCTGCAGATGTCCCTTGGTAAAAGTAACAGAACAATCCCGTAGGTTTGATCTCTAGTCTGGCACTTACCTGGACTCGTGTGTAACCCCAGCCCGGCCCCGCGCACAGCGGTGTCCCCGCAGTGTCTCCTCCTCCTCCACACCCACCCGAGCGAGGGCTCGCCTGTAGTACCGTCCCTGTGTGTAGTCAGCTCTATGGTTACTCGTAGTTAAGAAATAATTGCTTTGTAGCAGCAGAGCAGTAGAAAAGCAGGAAGAAGAAAGCAATACTGTACATAAACTGACCTTTCTATTACCCAACCTGGCATGGGTCTCTATTGCAGAGGGTGCATGGAGAAGGGCTGATGCTATAAGAAATAAAATAAAAAAAAAAACCCAACAAAAACCCTGTTTTGCACGTGCAAAAAAAAAAAATAAAAAATAGTGTATTGGGTCAAAGAAGTGATTTTTTTAATGAGTGAAAGAGAGACATAGAGAACTCGCATGAAATATTCAGAAAATATTAGCCTAGAAAATAGAACATTAACAAAATAAAATTAATATATTAAGTTATAATTGGAATATGTTTGACAAATTCGTTTTTACGTTCATACCTTTGAAAAATATAGAAACGGATTTTAGCTCATGTATATTTTATATTAAAGAAAACAATACCCTAATGAATTGAAGACTATATATAAAGTTATATACAGTACTTTTGAACACATTCTGCTATGAATTATTTATATAAGCCAAAGCTGTATGTTGTAGCTTTTTTGTAGAGTATAGTTTTATCTTATTTTGACTTTCTAGTTTTTGCTTTCAAAGATGAAAAGGAAAAACTTGCAGGCGGAACCTTGGGGGAAAAATAAGCCATGAACACTTATATGTAAATTTAAATTTGAGCCAAACTCTTTGTGTATATAGCATCCTAAATATATTATCACCTTTGGTGTAAGTACCTATGTATTGTACGGTCACCAGATTAAAAAGTATATTTTTGTGGATTGACGCCAACTTGAAACAAGGCGAGGTCCTTATTAAGTAGAGTATTCACTGTTTAATATTTACTATTTTGTTAAATATACTGTACTTTCTTTGGATTTTAATTATTATTAATATTATTATCCAGATTTTTCAGAGGGTGTATAAAGGGGTTGGCCCCCTCACTGGTGGTGAATGTGTGCCGTTCAATTGTAATCTCTGTGCTGTATGGTTAAGCTTCATTATACATTTTATATATATGTATATAAATAGCAAAGTGGCAAAAAAAAAAATCCGGTGTTAAGTTCATCCTGCATAAATATAAAAAATCTGTTACAACACATTTTAAGGCATCATTTTAAAGCTGCCTCTTCTGAGGAGGAAAAAAAAAAACAGTGGAAAAACTTGACCTAATTTCTCATGATAGGGAAATGACACATATCAGAGGAGCACAAAAGGTTTTGTGAGTTGGCAAGTGGTTTGGGAAAAATTTGCTGCTTCCCAGAAAGAGAGGGAGGAATGCAGAGCCCCCTTGTGCCGCTAGACTGGGCTGGGAGCAGGTTTGGTGTTGGGTGAGGGGCCGTGATCCCGCCGGTGCTCCTGGTCACCTCCGGGCTGGCAGTGCTGGTTCTGGGTGGAAGCTGCAGAGCTGTGGGATTGCCCAAACTCTTCGGAGTTAGCCCTGATATTTATTACATTTTCTGCTTGGGCTTTTTTTTTTTTTTTTTTTTTTTTTTTTTTTCCAGTTAAGAAATTCCCTTGATGCTGTAAGGGAGGGGTGAGGAGGGCGGTGTCCCTGTGGTAGCTGTGGCCTCCAGCCCCGTCTCCTTGTCCTGGCAACGTTAAAACCCGCAGGGCCTCCGGTCCCTTCCAGCCCTGCCTCGGAACTGTTCCCATTCCCGTGGGTTCATCCCGGCGGGCAGGAGCTGCGGGCAGAAGGGACCCGTTCCCGGGGACCCAATTCACTTGCTGCTCCCTGGAACCTTTTGCTGCTCTGACCAGTGATGTGAGTTCCATGATTTATGCACCTGTATGAACTTTGCTGTACATCCGAGTGGGAGTTCTGCATTCACATTTACTGTCTATTTTCTTGTGTGCCTTATCAGATGGCTTTGCTGACTGTATCTCAATAGTCTTTATTTCTATGCAGGTTTTTAAACAGTACTTAGCTACTGTTTTCTTAAAGACAAAGCTACACAAGGGTTAGAGTTTGTATTGAAATTGCACCAATGAATTAAAAAAAAACTAATAAAAAGAATCAATTCTAAAGAGCTGGGCCAGGGAGCGGCTCTGTGCTGCCCCAACCCCGGCAGAAATGTCCTTCCACAGCCCTCCGGTCTCGGGGAGCACCTCCTGCCACCGAGGACATGAGAATCCTGGTTTTTAATAACAAGTAACTCACTTTGAAACATACTTTTTTAGAAATTGTAAAAATGTTTTATAAAAAAAAAAAAAGATGACATAGCACAGATATTTCAACAGGTTAAAAAAAAAAAAACTTTTTAAAATTATCTCTGCTGACTGAAGTGCAAGTGGATCCAATCCTGGGCTGAACCCAGTCAGGTCTGAATGATTTAGGATTTTTATCTCTGTTGTGACAAATCACCTCCATCCTCGAGCTCTCACGATAGTTTTGAGAACGCCACGTTGTCAGGGACTCGTCAGAGAGAACTGCTTTAGCCTTGCCTTCCCTCCAAGGACACTAATGCATCAGAAACTTGCGAGTTACTGTGCGCACAAGAAATACATAGTAAATAAGGAACAAAACAACTCCTAACAATTGATCCTGGGCAGAAGTTAAATCCGAATGTGAAAGAAAGACTTAACCAATGTAAACATTTAAATCTTAGTAGAACCTTTCTTCACTTTGCTGTGCAAGAGAACACTGCTTTGCTATATTTAAAATGGCTTTTTTAAAAGAGATTTATGTATTTGGTAAATGTTTGTAGTCAACAGTTCACAAGAAGCTGTTCACGGTTTAATGCTGATAAGCCGTTTGGCGGCACAAGCTGGACTTTGTTGCCATCCTTGAGACGAATCTTTTAAGAAAAAAAATAAGTTAATCTCAATTTTTTTCCCTGAATGTGTTGTTTTTTCTTCAATATACAATAAATATTCTAGTGAACTTTTTATCAAATGGTTAAGAAAATGCTAGAGGTTGTTGTAAAATATTTGTATCCTGCATTCACTAAAGTAAAGATACTGGCTTTTACTGTGTACTCCAGCCTCTCTCGTGTTTGCAGAGCTCTGGTCCCATCTGGCGCGTCCTTGCCCCCTCCAGGTGTCAGTCCAGGTGCGAGGTGCTGGTTTTTAACTGCAGCCACGAGGATTCTCATCAGCAGGGATCCACACGCGCTTGTTACTGCACTCAAGGACTGATGCCTGCTAAGAACCGTTCAACAAAACACTTGGAGAAACCGGCAGGTGAACCAGGGTCCATTCAGAGTGGAGAGCCCAAGGCCAGTCCTGCCTCTCCAGCCCCAGTTCCTCCTGCTGCTCCCACTCCTGCTCAGCTGTGTGGCAGCAAATAAAGCACAAGCTGTGCCCCTTGTGCTTTTATTTCATGTGGCTTTATTTAAAAATGTAAGAACCCCTTCCCACCCCCTCCCCAGAACAAAGAGATACAGCTCTTCACAGAAGAAAAATACAAGTTTTTGTTCAGTATAAGATACTTTGGAGTGCTTGTTTACAAAACTAGGTTCCTGCTTTTGAGAGCTGCAGGGAACACAGCTTCTCATTGTAATAGCACAGTTGTATTTGTGTGGGGTCCTCACCTTGCTGGAGAAGTTTCAATCCTCCTGTCCAGGCAGACACTGCCAGGCAGAGGCCACTCCTGGACAACAGGTGTCTGTACCGGTGTCTGCACCACAGCCCCTCTGCAGCCCCTGCTCTGCCCCAGCAGCCTTGGGCTGCCAGGGGGAGCTGGAAAAGCCCTGTGGTCCTGCTGGCAGCTGGGAAGCTGCAAATGGGACTGGGCCGAGGTGGGGAAGACAAACAGTGGCTTCCTGCACCTGCCCACCAGCTGTGCCCTCACCCTCAGCACCAAAGGCACCTACCCACACAAAGTCCCGTAGTGTTTGGTTCCAGGAAAGCCTTTACCTCTGCCCACAGGCCTGGAATTTGCTGAATCAAATTGCTGAGGCAAATTCTTCTCTTTAGCAAAGCTCCCAAGGCCTCCTTTGCTGCTCCCTTGCAGCAGGCAGTGTTTGCTGAGCAGCCCTGAAGAGCACAGCCTCAGGCTGACCAACATTTCCACTGCCCTGTAAAGCTTTTCCATGCATGTGGTCAGTTCACAGAAACCTGTCAAACAACAGCTTCACAGTCCACTCCTGGAAAGGCTTCACCCTCCTTTCTTGGACTTCTGTCCTGGACCTTGGAACCTGCACCCAGCTCAGCACTTCACTCCCGCTCAGACTGCACACAAGGAAGTAATTCCATGACTGAGCCCAGGTCATGAGAAGCACCACTACAGACTATTATTAATCTTTTTAAATACTGACTGGACCTCCTGCCAGCAAACCAACCCCTGCAAAGTGCCTGTGAGTCCTCTCACCTGCTCTCCTGTCATCCTCCAACACCCCATGCCCACCTGGGGCCATGCAGGGCTGAGCAGCACCCTGGGACAGCAGAGATCCTGCACTGTAACCTCTGATCTCAGGAGCCATCTCTGAAGGATCTCACTGAGGGGAAGAGGTCTGGGCTCACCCTTCCCAGGGTGGGCCTGATGCATCCTAATGAACACAGCTCAAAGATTTGCTCTGGGGCATGGCAAGCTGGGGTACTGGCAGCATCCTCGTGCCCTGGCACACCCAGCTTAGAGCCCCAGAAAGCAGCATTAGGGTCAAGCAGGCCAAAACCACCATGGTCTGCAAGAGACAAAAATGACACTTCTGAAAAAAAGTGTCCGCCACTTCTATTCCAGCAAAAAGTGTTTCCTTAAAATGCAAACAACCCCCAACTTTCCAGCCACATTAATACTGCACTCTCTAGTTCAGCAGCAAAGAATTTGCTTCTAGACATGGCATTAAGAAATACCTGAAGCAACCACAATGAGTAAATTGCTACAAAATTCTTTCCCTCAACAGAGTTCCCAACTCTGAAGCCACCTGGGTGATGAGCTCTGTAAGCAACAAAGCATCCCTGTTTTTCCATCAAAATCACACCACCTAATTTTTCAGTCAAATTCAGGATTACCATCAACAACTTATAAAAATAAAAATAATCTGTATTGTTGTATCCCCTTAGATGCACTTGAGTTAGTCTCGAGCATGTGGGCATCACTGCTGGAGAGGCTGGAGTGGGCTGTCCTTTCCCCTTAGGATTTTTTCCCTACGACTGAGCCTTGTGGCAATTTCCCTTCCAATCCAGCTGTTGAAACATTTGAGGTTGTTGTGTTAAAGGTGTGGGCCACCAGGCCTTGCGTTTTAAAGTAGATTATATAAAACACCGGCAGGACAATTCCTATCAGGAGCATAATGAACACGGCGTTCCACCACTGGATTCCACAGTCTGCACCGTTACCAGTGTCCCGCTTCCCCGCCTCGGGCAGGGGCCTCTCCAGCCCCTCCCCGCCGTACTCCGCGTTCAGCTGCACCTCCACCTGCACGGCGTCCTGGATGCTCTGGTCGATGCCCCTGAAGTACTCACTGAGGCGCCGGCTGCCAGCGGAGCCTCCCGCGCCGGGCTCGGGCTCCGGCAGCTCCACGCGCGTCAGGCCGGGCTGGGCGGGCTCCGCCGGGGGCGGCCGCAGGGCCCCGGCGCTCTCGGTGAGCAGCCCGTGCGGCCGCACCGGGATCTTGATGGACTTCAGCGCATACAGGTCCTGCTCACGGATGAAATTGTTGACGCGTTTGATATCCGCAACCTATGGAATCCAGAAAGGACACGAACAGTGAGGGCACGACAACCCCGGAGTGAGGCAGGAAGCAGCTAAATCAAAACCACTGTGCAAGGAGCCATCAGGGAACAAAAGCAGCCCCTGGATACGAGCGGTTTGATGTTCTACAGAGATTCTCCAGCAGTTCCAGGGGAGCTCCAGGTCCTGCAGGATAGAGGCAGTCCCCTGTTAAACCAGTACAAACTCCTCTAGTGCTCTTGTACCTGCTCTATTTTGCTCAGGCAGCAGGCAAGCATCCTCTGCTCAAGCAGCACCTGTCTTCCGCAGGACAGCAGCTCATCCAGCCCATTCCTCCTGAGCTGCTCAGTGCTCCTGCTGTGGACAATCACCTCTGTGCTCCTGTCACCACCTCTGGTGGTTCCTGTGTAGGGATCCTGTCTGTGAGCTGTAGCCCCAGCCAGCAGCAGGAAGAGCAAGGAAGAAGAAGCCACATGTACAGCATCAGACAGGGACAGGAGGTACCAATGCAAAGACAAAGGCAAGGTTAACATTAACTAAGAGAAGATGCTTAATCCAGTGGCCACTCACAGCCACCCAGTAAACACAGCAACTTCTCAGTTTCACTAAACCCTCTGTCAAAGAAAAGGAACAGGACATCAGTGTGTGCCAGGAGCTCTCCACTGCAGCCGAGGAGACGTGAAAGAACCTTGAAGAAAAGGCTGAAGGACATAAGAAAACAGTGAGCGCCAAACCAAAGAGAAAGGCAACACAAACAGGTAAAACACCTCCCATCCATCACAGCAGAGACACAGTACAGGGAATGCTTTGCTTTTCAGAAATTACAGCATGACCTGCATTCACTGCACACTCACAAGCTTGAGGCTGCCAAGGAAACTGGGGAAGAAACAAAAAAACTCCCACTTTACTTCCTAAGCACTCTGCTCCGAGGGAGAGATGAGATGGAGGCCTGAATCTCATGTTTACTCTGCAAAGTTTGAGAACTCTGAAAATGGCACATTTAATCCAGGACCTAATCTGGGGACCCTGAAGCAAAAGGAATCCTCAGTTGCTGCTTCAGGCTCCTCAGAGCCGGCCCCAGCATAAACTCTGGACTTAAACCTGGCAAAATTTCTTAGTTATGAAATAACAATCTCACCCAGAGCCTCCTAACTGAGGTGCTGCTTCAATTTCTGGATTTATTCCAACAAAAACAAATTACTGGGACAGTAAATATCCCCTGTGGTGTCTGCAATCAAATACTGCAGTGTGGTGCTAAGACTCTAGAAACAGAAAGTGGAGCAGCACTCACACAGAAACAACAAACAAAGCTGATGGGAAGCATGCAAGAGATGGGGCTGCACAAGTGTTTAGGCTTATTTTCTGTACCCATTTTTTTGGCTGCAGTGAGCTCCTCTTGTCCCAGCTAAGAACAATGCCAAAAGCAAACCAGGACTATAAATGGTCAAGAGTAAAAATGAGAATTTTGAAGTGTTTTGCATCTCTGCCAAGTTATCTGTGGCACACACAGAGAACTATTTGTTGCACTGTCTTAATATCCCCTCCCCAAGCAGATTGTGAAACCAATGTAAAATTCTCATTGATTTCAAGAAGTTCATCCTGGATTTTTACACACATTTGCATATATATCTGTGGCTACAGTTATCACTGCTGTGCTGGTGATCTTTCAGGAGGTATTTAATCGTGCAAATAAAACACATGAAAACAGTCATGCCAGTCTTTAAAGAGACAAATAGGCAAATCTCCTACAATAAGGATTTGTGTACATGTTCAATTTAACTGGAACAAGTCAGAAGTGCCCTTTCTGGAAGGGGGGAGGCAGCAGGACAGTTTTTTTCCTGTGGGAGCAGAACACTTGACTACGTGGTCCCTTCCAGCTTGCTTTTCCCCTGGGCAGGCCCAGCAGCCTCCAGAGGGGCTGAAAGGCTGCAGAGTGGTGCAGCAGAGGAACAGCCACAGCAGGGACAGAACTGGGTCCTCTGAGTGACAGTGCAGAGGCACAGCAGGACTCTTCACACCATAAATCAAAGAACTGTTCAGAATCTCCCTCCTCTGAGTTCACCCAACTACTGTGAGTCTGTCCAGGCGCTGCTGAGAGCAGCGCACAGCTCCAAACCCAACCACAGCTCAGCTCTGTCTTCTCAGGCTCTCCTGGGGCCAATCAAGATCTATTCAATCCTACCAGACTTGCTTCTCCACACACATCAGGCTTGTCAGCAGAACCTACAAGGGTGCCTTTTTTGTTTAGTTTTTGTTTCTAAGGGCAAGGCAAGGAAGGAATTGCTGCAATCCCTCTAAGGCCTCTTGCCTCAGCTGCACCGTACAGCTGCTGTGTGGTTAAGCAAGACAGACTGCAATGGCCTGGCAGCACTGGAGCCAGAGCTGTATCATTATCCCTGCTGCGGTCACTGGCCAATTGTTTGCATCATGGAACTGGGAAATCACAGTGCAGCTTGCAGATAGAGAGGGCTCTAAAAATACAGCTCAAACTGCTAAACAACAGGGGGCTTCTAATGTTCAGAGCAGGTAATTAAAATTTCCAGCAGTTTTGCTCTTCTTTGGAACAAAGAAAACGTGTTGTGTAGTTGTTCCAACTCAGAAATCTCACCGTGCACACGGCCCTCCCTCCTGCCCACAGGCACCTGAACTGTGCATACTCTGGGATGACAGCAAACAACCAAAACCCACACACAGACACCACCTGGACTTTGGGACTGAACTTTGGCACCTCTCCACATCCACCCCTGTTAGACTCAGGCCTTCCTTGCAAACTGTAAGCTGATACCTTTCAAAAAATAAAAAAACCTCACCCATAACCGTAGTGTTTCTTTGTACTGCTCAATTTACTTCAAAAACTCCAGTGTTCTGTGAGAGCAGAGCCCTGGCCCTCATTTCTACACTCGGCTCCCTAATGTTTGCCCTCACTGAAATAACTTGGTACAACCTGCACTTAGTCACTGAAATTAAACAGGAAAGCAGGTCAGGCAGGGTATGAGGCTAACAACATCTTCCCAGGCTGTTGGCTGAACAACTCTTTATTATGTTTGGGGTTTTTTTTGCCTTTCTCCAGTTTTACCCAGACAATGACCATTCTTACAATACACAGGGCACTTTCTAATGTCAAACTACCAGACCCCAGGACACCCTCTGGAAACCGCTTCACATAAAACCCCCCTGAGGTGATTAACCCCACACAGATTAACCTCACCTTACAGCCGTACTGCAGGGCCAGCTTGTTGAGGCTGTCCTCCTCGGTGAGCTCCCTCTCCAGAAGCACCACATCCCCCAGCCTGTCCCGGGTGCTGCCCCGCTGCTGCTCCTTGCCCCTGGGCCGCAATTCCATCACGTTGAGCTCCTCCTCCGAAGACTCGTCCGAGTCTGACCGGCCATTGGGGAACACATACACCTGCCTGCCCGGGAAGGTGTGGACAGTGGCAGGAGCCTGGAAGGGTCTTGTCCGGCTCTCATTCAGCCTCATCTTTTACACCAGCAGCACCTGGAACAAATCCCAGACACTTTTTGTTTCCTCAAGACCAGTGTTTAGTTCTCAGCAGGAAAGATTCAGAGAATGCAGTCAAAGTTGGCAAGTCTGAACACTCATGCACACAAAGGTTTCTTGTACCCAGGGGCAAATCCAGAAGTGTCATTCTAACAGCAGTATTAGAAAAGTTATGTGCTCAAACTTCAGCAATCAGTAACTCTTTTCCATTTTTTTTTGTCTACCTGTGAACAAACCACCTTATAACTATGTTGCTCAACATTTTAAATGCTACATTCTATAATTTTATTTAAAAAGTGACACAGTCACTTGAGTGAACTGTCTTTAATTATGATCTAAACATACATCAGGTCTACCAACAGACATTAAAAACTGAGCAAAGTTATAAGTCCCTAGTTCTCTACACTTTAGGAATCCACATTTAAAGTTATTGGAAGTGCACTTTTTTTTTTTTTTTTTTAAATAAGGACAGCTCATACTACACTTAACCTCAACCCGAGTAACAAGGCTTCATTTTGCTGCACGAAGACTAGAACCTGCCTGAGCACTTTAATTATTACTCAGTCTACAGCTGCAAGTTCGGGGTTTTTTTTTCTTCAATCCTCCACAAACAATTTGTGACCAGGGTCAGGTATAGGTAGGAAAATCCCACATCGTTATGGAACCTTGACCTTAACGTTCTCCATCTACACCTAAGGGATTCTTCCGGTGAAACCACTACGATTTAATGGCATTTCCTTGGCCCCGGGCACGGCACCCACAGCTGCGGGCTGGGCTCAGCTCTGCCGAGTTCAATGTGCAGGAGCGGGCGGGACGCTGCTGTGGGACACCCCGGCCTCCCCCGACACAGCTCCCTCCTCAGGGGCTGCCCAACTCTTCCCCAAGCTCCTCCGGGGATCCCGATGCCCTCAAGGGACTCCGAGTCCCTCAGCATTTCGGTAGAGTCTCCCCTCAGGGTGCCCCGCTGCCCTCGGCACCTCGGGGGTCCCAATCCCCTCAGCTCCCGCTCCCCTCGGCACCTCAAGGGCGTCCCGCTCCCCCAGAGGTCCCCCGCTTCCCTCAGCGCCTCAGGTGACCCCAACGCCCTCAGCACTTGAGGAGGGTCCCGGCCCCCTCAGAGTGTCCCGCTCCTCCCCAGGGGTCCCGCTCCTCCCCAGGGGTCCCGCTCCCCTCGGGGTGTCCCGCTCCCCTCGGGGTGTCCCGCTCTCCCCCAGGGGCCCCGCTCCCCTCAGGACGTCCCGGTTCCCACCCCGTGCCCCCGTCACGGACCCGCCGCCATCGGCCCCGCACCGACCTGGCCACAATCTCGCCCAGCCCTCCTCCCATTGGCTGGCGGCGCCGGGGGGCGGGACCTCAGAGCCGCCCGGCCAATGGGAGGCGGCGGGGCGGGAGGGGATGAGCAAGCGGAGCTGGGAGGGGCAGGGGCGGGGCCTCGCTTAAAGGGCCCGCGCCCCTGTCCCGGCGGCGGGGACCGAGGCCGGAGCGCTCGGGGGGACCAGGTCACACACCTGAACAAGGGTCAGGTCACACACCTGAACAAGGGTCAGGTCACACACCTGAACAGCGGGACACATCACACACCTGTTAGAGTGGGACACACCACACACCTGAATATCCCCGGGTGAGGTGCCACTGCCCTGGGACACGTCACACACCGGTACAATGGTCACACACCTGAACGACAGATCATATCACACACCTGCACAGCCCCGTGTTACAGTAACATCTCAGTTTTCACTTTGTCAATATGTAATAACAGATGTAATATGTCAATATTACATTATGTCAATATTTCTGCCCGGTGCCTGCGGCGCAGCCGGCAGAGCTGACCAGCTGTGCTCCACACTGCTGTGTTTGCCTTGGCCCACCCTGACTCTTGGCTTATGTTTAAAAAAAAGCTCAGGACACACTGTTAGCAAGTTCCACATTCAAAGCTTTTCTGGGGTGCAGGGACACGAGAAATAATGCCCTCCTTGCCAGCTGTCAGAATGAAGCAGGCGCTCTTTCAGGTGCCCAAGGGATGAGGATCACCTACAGGGACAGCTTGGGGTTTGGCTCAGCCCGGAGTCTGGCTGCTCAGTGCCCTAAAGGTTGTGAACAAACCTGTTTTTAAGTTAAATTAAAGCTGAGCACAGTCGTTGGCCATCCCTTTGCCTTCCCCTGTGCAACCCCAGTGCTGGGGGCAAGAGAGGGCATCTCCTCTCCAGCTCTGGCTACCACTGGATTAGATACAACATCGGCTGATAAATGTGACACCCTGAGAGGAAACAAAGCTCCACAAGCATCAACAATTTCTTTAAGCAGTTGTCCTTCACACCTTTGTGTGACTGAGAGATTTTGGCAGAGCTGGAAGGGCAGTGGGAGAGTGGCCAGGCAGGACTGTGGCTGAGCCAGCAGCACATCTCCCAGCAGGTCACAGGATTTCCTTCCCTCCATCCCTCGGCCAGATTATCCCAGGAGCAAACGACTTTGCTGCTCAGGCAGCTTTTTGACCCAACAGACGATGGACTTAGTGCGCTGGAAAGGGCTCCACAAGCCTGGGGAGTAGATGAAAGGTGTCAAATTGCCTTTCCTGAGCCACTTGGAGCCTCTCTGTGACTACTGAAGTTCAAAAGTTAAAAGCAGTAATCACGTTTTGTCAAACAGATGCAGGTTACTCAGGGTAACCTGCTCGAACCTGGAAAATAAACTGCTGAGGAAATGCTGGAAATGTGGGTGAATCAACCAGGCTTTGGTGACAGGGCTCAGTTTAGGCTGGATTACTTGTCCTCAATAGTGTTTAACAAGAAATAACTGTTCTGTAGGGGTGCTGATGTTGGATCTGGGCCAATTGCATGGGTGATATCATCATTACAAATAATTGGAATATTTTTGTAGTTTGCAGACAGATTGTGAGAGCTGCACAGCCCCAAACAAGCAGAGTCTGTCTGAGAGCAAAATGGTTCAGTCATTATCTACACTCAACCAACACAAGGGTCATTCATGCCCTGAATTTCAGGAAGAATCCTCCTGCCCTGACTTAGATCAATGCAGAGGGTGACAGAGCTGAGAGTCTGCTCATTTTCATTCATTCCAAAGAGCAGTGTCCACGGTGCTGGGCACCAGCTGGAATTCACACCCATGCCAGCTGCTTCCCAGAGTTAATCCCTGTGATAAAGAATCAAAACTTCCATGAAAGTCTTGGCTGGGGCTCTCCAAATACTCTAGAACAGGGCTCCTCTCTCGTGTCCCTGTGATTCCTGGGAGCTCTTGCTCAGACCCAGAATTGCAGCTTTCCTCATCACTTGGGATTTGTCCCTGTTTCTTCAGGCTCACTTCAGAGGTGTGAGAAGCGTCAGACACACATTCCCTGTCTCGTTCTTTGCTTCTCTTTCAGCTGCATTCTAAGTTGTGCAATAAAACCTCTTGTTTGGATTTTGGATCACTCAGTGACAGGCTGCCTCTCCACCCTTGGGAAAAGAGTGACTTCAAGAAAAACTTCCTGGGCATCTCCTTGATATCAGCCAATCACTCCTGTTTAGTTTAGCAGGTATATGGGAAAGGCTCCTATACAGCACTATGAAACAATAGGAATCTGCAGGTATTTTTGAATTATATACACAAAAAGAGAAAAAGAAGAATGTTCCTTTTTACCTTGATTTCATTGTTCTCTAGTGGGAGACTGGGAAGGCAGCTGGAGCAAACCCCACCCATATTCTGGACATGGCATTATAGAAATGATGATGCCTCTCTTGCAAATAACGAATAAAAGCTGGGCACTGCTCTGTCTTTGGACTAATGCAGCACAACCAATTTTAGTGGAGTTACCCCTGTGTTAGTCAGAAGCACGAGCCAAATACAACAAAATGAACCTCTCCCTGGCACCTGGAGTGACTCAGCTTATGTGGGTACTGCATGGACATTTAATTGAATTACACACACAGCCATAATTTTAAGAGGTCGATACAGTAAGCACCCAACATAGGGGAGAAAACCTCAAGTAAATTAAATTAATTATAGGTATATAGTTAATAGAGTTAATTGAGCTATGGAGGTTACTCAGAGTGCATGTTTGGTAGCATCAGGTTACACCTTGTCTCTTTTAAGGCTTTCTCCCCTTGGAGCTTGCGCAGCTCAGCAGGGCTTGCACAAATCCTACTGTTGACTGCCCTGGAAGGGTCTCAGGATGCAGGGAGGAACATCTGGAAAGGAGCAGAGAACTCATATGACAGCAGCCCTGAGAGGCAGCTGCACACCTTCCCTGCTCAGGGCCTGGGTGCAGCCTTCCCCCACCCACTGCAGTGACCCAGCCCAGCCTGCCAGGTGACAGACACCGTGGCTGTGTCCCACCATGAGAAGAGGGAATTTGTCACCCTGGAGTCAGGCTGTGAGCAGCTGGGTACTCTGCACCTTTGGCTTCTCCCAGGGCAGAAACACAGCTCTTGCCTCCACCCTCTCACGCTTCCTCTCCTGTCTGTAACAGAGCAGGTGTGACAATAAAGAACCAGCTTCATCATTCATCACAGACATCAAATTACTCCCACCTACGGTGACTACATTTGCAACTCTCTCACGTATGCCGTGACTCAGGAGTGGGACTTTTATCTGGGGAAGCAGAAAGCAGATCTGAACAGCACTGCTGTCTCCTGGAGGAGATAACGTGTCTCTGCGCCGGGCCCTCGTTCTGGGCTTGCCTTCTATCACACAGCTCCATTTGGCAGGGGCTGCCTGGTGTGTGTGATAGCAGGCACTGAATCACTTCAGAAAAAGACTTACTCTTTCTATAAAAACAAATGACTAATTAAAAGTGGTTTTAATTTTGTAGTTCATATTTCCTTGGGATTGTCCCAGACTCTGGAGCCCATGCTCCACACCCTGTCCTTCTGGAGAAATTTGGCAAGGGAAAGCATAGTGAGATTTGTTCCTCTCCCTTACTCCTAAAATCCCCCCTCCCCCTTCTCCCTTCCTGCAACTGGTAAATTGTGAAGAACAGGAATGTTCCTGGGAAGAAACCCAGGCAGAATTGCATTCAGAACAAGTCAAAGATTTCTTGCATAGCTGAAGCATGTGTTTGCAATCCCCCATTGCCGGAGCACGTAAGCCCTGCCAGCGAGTGCTGTTCCCTTCAGATGTTCTCAGAAAGCTCTAGGCAGTGTCCAGGGCAGCCTGTGGACAATCTGAGCTGAAGAACTGCTCCATGGCCCATCTGTTCATGGTGCCATGCCAAAAAGGTTCTCGGTGAAAGGATGGCAAAGAGCCAGCCCTACCATTCCAGGGAGCTGTTTTAGGGACTGCTCTGGGACCTCCCCCAAACACAAACTGGTTCCATGAGAGAGCTTGGCTGCTACTACCAACCTGTCAGCCCAGGCTTCAGGCAGCTTTTGGGATTGATGCTCTCCAGAATAGTCAGCATGTGCTACCCCAACAAAGGACAAAACCACAAGATCCCTAATTGTAACTGCTGGGAAGCAGCAGAGAGCCAGCAACTGCAGCCTGCTCCCCTTCAGCTTGAGAGGTGCCACCAATCCAGAGAGAAAATTACTCTTCCAAGGGGTGCTGTTCATTGGTTCAAAACTGGAACCTGACAGGGCCAGGAAGGATGGGAGCTGGGGGCTGGGACACTGGTTGGAAAAAGCAGCTTCAACATATTTGTGAGGAAGCTTTTGTCCTTGGCACTACATGGAGCACAGGATATTACAGGAGCACAGAGTGAGCCTTTGCTCGAGCTGGTGCTGATTTTGGGGAGAGGGAGGTTGGTGAAAGCATCACTTGTCCTTCCAATGACCTTATCATGTGAGCTGAGCCTGCCAAGGGCTGTCTCTTGCTCTGTGCTCCTCGTGGCCTGAGCCAAGGCTCCTGGATGCTCTGTGCCGCATCCAATATTGCTCAGCATCGCTGGCAGGCTCCCAAGGCTCACACACGTCCTGGGTGGGACCAGGACACCTCTGTGCTTTGCTGCCTCCAGATCATCTCACTTCCAAACAGGTCCAATCTTATTTTGCAATTTTTTGAGTGTAAGGAACACCCTCAGCTTAAGGGAGAAACAGAAGGAACAGAAGAGTCTTCCGAAGCAAGATCCTTGACCTCCATAGCTGTGTGGCTGTGCTGGCTCAATTTCATGCTTCCCAATAGGGTTCCCAGGTCTTTACTGATGTGTGGCAACAATAATGAGCAAGTAACACGTGGGGGCAGCAGAAGGCTTTGCTTCCTTGTCTGGGAGTCTGTGGTTGGAGCATCCTTGCGAAGGTCCTGAAGAACCGAGGTGCTCCCAGGTTTGAGGGTTAGTGTGGTGGGCACAAGCTGCAGCTGCTCAGACTCTGGGAGAAGGATGTCGTAGGACAGAGGGGCTTTGTGGCCTCCTGGGACAGGATGTCAGCACTGAATCCTGGGATTTTGTCAGTGCATCTGGTCTTGCCCCAGTTCCTGCAGGCCCAGCCCAAGCACTGCCATGCTCATGTTCAAAGCATGTTCAGCCAGAAGACAATCCCACTGCTGTCCACAATGGAAAATTGGCTGGAGTGAAAAACCCAGAGTCAGATCCCACTGCATCCCACAGGACAAGCCTTGCTGGGCTTGTTGCACCACAGGCAGGATGGGGCCCAGCACACCCCTTTCAGTGAGGTGAAATGAAAAAAAAGAAGCTCTTTACCTTACCCGAAACCTGAAGGTTTCAACTGCTACCATTTATTCTCTTGGAGACTTGGAATTGTCAGGAAAAGCCTTGATCTTGGCTGTGAAGTTCTTGAAAGCCAAGTTTTCAGAATAGGACTATTTCAGACAGGGAAGTGGCTACAATTTACACAGTATGGCTCTAAGATTTTCTGGCAGGGCTATCTCCAGAATAGGTGTAATTTTCCTGCTCTGAGTGAGCAGAAATTCAGGAATTGATTGTCCATTTGATATTTGCCTGATTGCTCACATCAGTCTCCCTATCATCAGTAACATGGAGCCTGAGTGGTATTGGCACAAGCTGATGGAAATGGCAAGAAATAAAAAATCCATCAAAAGCCAACCTTCTCACCAGAAATGATGATGGATTAATTATAATAAGGGGTGGGAAACAAAAAACCCCTGTGCTCCATGAATAACTTAAAAATATTTTAAAAAAATTAAAAAGAGTAAGATCAGATAAATTCCCAGATAGGAAAAGCATTTTCTGTAACTGAGGCTGCTACTTTAATTGGAAAATGCTGTTAACACAACTCTGACCGAGGCGAGGGCAAGAGCACAGCAGGGCTGGTGGAGATCTGCAAGTAAACAGCTGAATTGCTTCTCTCAGCCTCAATCTGCAAATTTCTGAAGCCAAAAGAACAGCTTTAAATGTAAAACTTCTGTTGGAGCTCATGCTTCAATTGGGCTGTGTGCCAGGACATGCAAAGACTTAGGGCATTAAAAGTCTCATGGAGATGAAAAGACAGTGGGGAGTCATTTGAGTTGGCTTGTAATGCACTAAGCTATAGCAGGATCTGCCTTCATTCCCTTTAAACCAACCTGTGGGCAGGCAAATTGGGAAAACTGATATTTTATCACTTGTAATAGTTACAGCAAAAGCTAAGGCTAAGAATGGCCCTGATGGAATTCCTGCACACAGCCCTGCAGAGGGGTCCCAACCCCAAACTGGCTCAGCCTTTCCAGTACCTGGGAAGTGAACTAGTCCCTGAAAATGCCCCAAACCATTAAGTGATCATCTCTAGAGATGTATGAGCTACTCTGCTGACTGCTGTTTCCTCTTCACTTCAAACCACCATCTTGGACAACCACAGAGTAAGAGAACAGGTTTGCACCTACCCTGGTCCTTCCAAGGAGCTCAAGCAGTGCTATTGTGGTTCCTGTTGCACAGTGGCTCCCTGAGATACAGGGCAATGAATTGCTTCACCCAAGGATGCACAACATGTTGGAATGTCAGGACAGCCCAGATCCTGGGAAGCTGGGATGAGCATCCATCAAGAAATGAAGGATGTGTCTGGCTGTCAATAAACACTGAAAAAAGCTGTGAACAGCAGCAAAGTGACAAAAATGCAGTGCAGTCACCAGGTACCACCAAAGCACAGCTGGCCAAATCCAGCTGTTGTAAGGAAAAGGAAGAGGAGCAGAGCCACGTGTTTCACTGGTTAATGCTGCACCTCCCTGCACAGGCTGACTTCAGGTGGACACGCTGAGCACCACAACCAGGGGTCTGGGAAATGCTCTGCTGGGACTTTTCACTGCCAGAAGTTGCTTTACAATATTCCCAGCCATTCCCCTAAGTATCAGCTTGGACAAAATTAAAGACAAATTAATTCCCTTGGGTTTCAAGGACCCTGGGAAGTCACTAATCGGGTTCCTGCTGAGCCAAAGGCAGAGCAGAACATTGTTAGCAACAAACACAGAAAATCTTCTCTAATTGGAACCATGGAATGGGTATGTGCTTCTTTGTGCCTCTCAGGAGCACGTTCACCACAAGGAGAGGAGCCCCAGTGGGCAGTAGGGGCTTTTATCATTGTGCCAGGGACCTCCTCAGATGACAGGAATTAAAAAAAAGACACCAAAATCTTCATCAGCCTTAAAACCTCACCCTCAGTCTTTGTTCTTGTCTGAAGGGGGAGGAAAGCATTTCCATTTGTTTTGAGGTCGGTGTGAGGAAACTCTGCTAAAGCCAAGGGCCAAATGCAGCTCTTTCTCTTCAGGAAACAGTCAAAGACACCAATCACACAGGGAAAACTTTGTAGGTCCAAGCCTGGGTGCCAGAAGGGAGTTTCACCGTGGTCTCTTCCATGAGAAGATGGCTCCAGGGTCACACCCATAAAGACACTCTCAATGTGGGATGTGGGTGCATGGGAGCAATACTGGCCATGATGCTTGGCCTTTAAATCTGCCAGAATCCTGGGAAAGCCATCCCAGGACCCTGCTCTTGGAGTGCTAAAATCAGAGCCTGTATACAATACTAAAAAAAGGGGAAGAGGAACCATTAGAAGAATTAAAGGGACACATGAAGAGAGGAAACTGCAAGTGCCAAATGTCCTCTTTTGTGTTCCCAGGTGGGACATCACCAGCAGCAGAGGGAATACCAAGAGAATCAGTGGGAAGTGGATCAAGTAACCCCCACCTCCCCCCAACTCCTTAAATGCAAAACACCCAAATGCAGAGCTTTTGCTCAAGGCAAAACACAATCCTCTCCTCTCATTGTTACCTGTAACCCAGAGCCTGTGGAAGTGAATCAACATGAGAGAAAGGAGCTGGAATGGATTTGCTAAGGGAAACAAAAACCCCTACAGGCATGTTGTTAAGAAAGAATGAGCACTAATTCTGTTTGTTCTGATTCATTTTGATTGTGCTTGATTGTGCTTGCCCTAGGAAAACGTGAGAGCTGGTGGGGATCATATCAGCAAAGAAAATTGGAGAGCAACAAGTTGATGGTTTAGAGTTCATACAAACATCGTGCCAGCCACTGAACCAGAAGAAAAGAGTTGGCTCAGAAGCAGCCACTTATCTACTGATAAGATCCTCTTGGGGAAGAATCTCAGAATGATGTGGAAGAGAGATGGAAATTGTGCTGCAGAGCTAAGCCAG
The DNA here is from genome assembly GCF_001522545.3 of Parus major. Classification (NCBI taxonomy): domain Eukaryota; kingdom Metazoa; phylum Chordata; class Aves; order Passeriformes; family Paridae; genus Parus; species Parus major. The sequence continues at coordinate 16,886,943 of NC_031779.1, forward strand.
TCAGCAGAGAACATGGTATTGTTTGGGTTTTTCTTTGCTTCCCTCCCTGTTCTTCCCCATTCATTATTAGAACAAAGAGTATTTTTGCCTGTAAAAATCTTTGTGCCTAAAGAGGTAACACTGGGGTGCGCTCCTGCACCAGAGCTGAACTTCTGGGTAGCTTTGACTCAACTTTCTGGAGAGAATCATAGTAAAACTCTTAGCTGTGCATCTCTGTATGATCCTTACCTCAGCTTCAAACACCTGCAACTCTTTGTCTGTGGGGATAAAATACATCACCATGATTTTAACTCACCAGAAAGTGTCTCCCACCAGCTGCTCTCTGTGGAAGTGTCAGAAGAAGGAGATCAGGTCCTGGGTGGCCAGAGAACACAAGCTGTGGCTGCCCAGGAGCAGAAGCTGTCAAACACGAGGCATCTGGAGAGGGGAGGAAATTCGGGACAACTTCTTGGTCAAGCAGATAAACCTTCCTGCCTTTTTTTACAGATGTGATGCGCTTACAGATGTTCCCTGAAAGGGGCAGCAGAGACCAATCTCACACGATGAACAGAAAGCGCCGTCCTGATCAGGGAGAAATAAAAATGAAGAGCAAGAATTATTTGCAATGTTTCTTTTCCTTGGCATATGGAGACCCCACCATGTGTCCACTCATAAAAACAGCTTGGACCTATACAGGCTGAACTGGGGCTGCTTGGTAGGATCTTGATCGACTCTGTGATCACTTCTTTCAGCTGCTTTTGAGAGGAGGGCACCAACCCTGCCCAGATGTGGGTGCTGGGTGTGCAAATATTGTGGAGCTCTGTATAATACACTGATTAACACCTATGTCACTACTGCAACACAGCAGCCTTTGAGCTGGCAGGGGAAATAGTGTAATTTGGGAAAGGTTCACAAACAAGCTCATGAGTATCTGCACCACAGATACTCATCACCAACACAATCTGGCTCTCACCTAACTCTGAAAGAGGGAGATGATGAAAAAGGCTGCTTAGACTGTCATGGTTCCCAACAGTCCATGTTGGTGTGAAGGAGTGAAGCAAGGAAGCCCATCTTGGACCATCCTAACAATCTCTCCAGGCTCTCTTGGACCACTCAGAGTTAATTCTAGAGCTGATTCAAGGCACTGCCTGGAGAAGGTACAGTTATTTACCTACAGCAAATCCTGTATGTGTTACTTCATATAAGTCTCTTACCCCTGCCTGTCCTGTTGCTTTAATTGCCTTATGCCCCTCTAGCACTGTCCACAATCCCCAGTGGGGAGGATGTCAAGAGCTCCAATCATGGGACAATACCACAGGCAGGAACCATGCACCAGTCTCTTCATCAGGATTTGAAAGGGGCCTAAGATTTGACAGCAAGGAGGGGCCAGTGTGAGGTGAGAACCCAGCAAGAAGCCAAGGCAGCAAGAGCTTTATCAGGAAACCAAGAACCCTCTCTGCTCCTGCTCTCAGGACAGAACAGCACACCAGCAAATCTGGCTGCAGACTGAAATCTTGGCTTCCCCTGAAGCCAATGGCAAACATCCCACTGGCTTCAATGGGAGCAGGACTCCATGCCAGATCTCGTGCTTCCCATTCCTTTGCCGTAGCCATGAGAGCAAGCTTCCCTTCCAAGGCTGTGTCTGCAGCTAGAGCCTCCAGGAGCAGGAGAATGGCTCTCCTTGCAGCCTGAGAAGTATCAATAGGAAATGAAAGACTTATTTTTAACAGAAATGGCGACTGTCCTAGAGAATAACTTGCTTAGAGTTATGGGGTTCTCTGGAGCCATTTCTTTCTCTCTTAAAAATTCCCCTTAGGCTTTAGATGCCCACAGGGTGCCCAGCAACTCAAGCACAGCTTTTGGCTGTGATGGAATCACAGTGGGGGAAGTGGTTTGAACTGGGTTAACACTCATCCCTCCCTGCCAGTCTCAACATCCCTCATTCCACACCTGCTCACACAGCAGCACCTGGGCACAGTGGAACTTACAGCAACACAGCAAACAGGCAGGAGAAGACTATGTTTGCCCATTTCTGTTTTTACCACAACAGTTGATGAAGGAAGGGATGCTGGAAGAGCTGTGCACTGACCACACAGGGCTCTACGTTTGCTCTGGCACGAGCATCCCTCTGCTGAGATGACTATCTTGAGACCCCCAAGCTCTTTGTGAGGTGGCAAGGTCACGTCTCTCATTTCCTGAAAATCTTTGCTTTCTTTGGCAGAAATGAAGGACTTTGTTAGGGAAATCTTGGTGGGTGTTTTGTGATCAGTCAAGCACAGCAGATTACTCGAGGGTGTACACAGGACCTCCCGTCTTCTTGACGTAGGAAAATGATTCTGCTTGCTCCAGAAATTCGGGAGTCATCAGCATGGTGCTGACCACCTGTATTATTCCTTAGGTCACGTGGCATGTCTACTGGACAGATTGATGTCTGTACAGCTGACTGTTTGCATATCAATTCTAGAGGCAAAGGAAATTCTTCAAATCCCAGAGCACAAATGTGCACTGCTACAGAAAAGCAGGTGGAGATGTGCCAAGTTACAGCTCCTTAGCTGCTGCCCCTGTAAGGAATGCCCTGCGAGAAAAACTGGAAAATATTTCATGAAAGAGCAAAGATAACACAGGACAATCTGGCAAAGGGTAGAATTTAATATTAATGGCTTTCCTTTAGTCACTGTATTTCCTGTTCCTAAGTTAACCCTTTAAAATCAGCCACGGTCAGAGAATGGCTATAAACTTTTGCACATCTAAAAGGTCTTTCACTGAAAGATCTCAGAGCACTTTGCAAATGTCAGGGACTGCTGATGGATGGCTTTTCCCTGAGGAGACCATGTAGCCAACGGGCAGATGCTCCTTTGGCTGCTGAGGCCAAACACTGAAAAATTTGGCTACTCTGTAAGAACATCTTCCCAGGTTCCTGTCATCACAGAAACCCAACAACGAGAGAAGCTGGGCTTCCCCTGAGCTCAGTGTGAAAAATACCTTCCTCATGGACAGGTGGGTTACAGACACACAGCAGGGATGTACTGGTGTCATTTCAGTCCATCAGCCACTTTAGGATCTTGTTCCTGCAGATCTCAGGGTTACATGGACACAGCTCATGGCTGTGCATGGCTCAGCTGCTGGTGTATCTGAACATCACCATTAAAGCACACTGAAACTCGCCTTGAAAGGGAGATGAACCAGCCCCACCTCCCCACTCTTCCCTGCCAACTGGTGCTTGCCTGGAGGAGTCCAAAATTAGTCCAAGCAGATAAGAGATGGACAACGTGGCTCGTCTGAGTCCCGGGGTCCTTTGCTCAGAGATCTTTCTATGCCCACCCACATCTTCCTCTAACCTGGCAAAGTACCTGAATTACTGAGCTGATTTGCCAAGAGAGATTTAGGCTGGAAACCTCTCTAGAAAGATGTCTCTCATTAGGAGAAGGGAGCTGGCTGGGGCACAGAGCTGGGAGAGGAGTGTTACTCATTCCTGCCTCACACTGGGCCCTTCAGACACTCTCCTCTCTGCAAGATGCACTATTCTGTGACTGCTGGCAGAAATTAATGAGCAGAGCTGGTTGAAAAACTTTCCATCAAAACAGTGCTTCTGCTTTGCCAGAAGATAGTTGAAAAATTAAGTGGAAAAATTAGAGAAGAGAGCCTGGGTTTTGGCTGACATAGTTGGTCCAAAAATCCCAAACTTGGGATTTTTTAGCCAAAAATGGAAGCATTCGGGGAAGGCAGGGGAGGAAAGGGAGGTGCCTGGCAAGACTTAGTGATACCCTGAAAAACACCTAGAAAAAATTTAACAAATATGAGGGTGTTTTTGTCAATTTTATCTTTTTTTATCCTTCATAGTGAAGGATACTTCTGCTTTTAGAACCATTCTATGGGGAGGCTGAAAACAAGTAAATAAGCTTTTTCTTTCTTACACATATGGCTATAGATCCCCCACATCTTGTGGCATAAGCACAGGCAGCAACACCAGAAAACCCAGATCTTTGCTAGGAGCTGCCCAAGAGCTGATTACCCCCAAACTGTAACTCTCAGAAAGGGACACACACAGAGCTGGTGCTGCTGTGAGTTTGTACAGCTGATGGGAAGCCTCGATAACCTCTCAGTTGCCTTGCACACAAATAAACTGAGCCATGGGGACAGCCAGGGAACAGGGCTTGTGATGGAAGGTACTGTGCACACAGCTGCTGCAAAAACACCCGTGCTGAACACTCAGCCAGCCACAGCCTGAGAGTTGTTTTTGCAGGGAGAATGGCACATGAATACCTGGGAACCCACAGAAATCTCTTTTCCATTTTGCTTACACAATAATGTGGTTTTTCTTCTTCCCCTTTAAAATTGCTTCTTCAGCAAAACATGGTTAAGAAAAAAAGTAAGCAAACAAAACCAAGAAAGAGATGGAATCTTCCTTACCCTCTGGGAAATATGGCTGACAGCATTTCCTGGGCTCAGTGTCACTGTCCCCTCCTCAAGGCACTGCAGTGATGTGATGGGGGGAAGCCACGAGCCAGAGCAGCCGGCAGCTCCAGGGTGATGATACCTGAAGAGAGCAGAATTCCAGTATTCCAGCAGGGCCCTTCTTCCTCAACACAAACCTGGGCATGGAACAGAGCTGACAGTGCTGAAGCCAGGGCAGCACAGGTGGCATCAGCTCTGTGAGAAAACCAAATGTTGTTAGTGAGCAGTGGAGGGCAGGGGAGGTTCAATTTATAGTGATTTCCTATGGAATCAGATCATGATTCTGGACAGGATTTATATTTTAAATAACACCTAATCTTTAAATTCAATCTAGATGTGGATTTCATACCTTTTCCTTAATGAAAGCAGCACTGGAAGAAGGTGGCTCAGGAGTTCTGATGTGTCCTGGCAGGGAACTGCTGCAGGTCCCCTTGCTGACAGCCCGAGCTTGACTCTCATCCCACCACAGCCTGGGGTTACAATCCCAGCCACTTCCACCACAAGCAGCTCTGGCTCAGAGCCCCCAGAGTGATAAAAGACTTCTTGTGTGATCATCTCAGGAGGGAAGTTTGGTGCCAAACAAAGCTGCAGTCTGGTTGGGTCCTTTTGTCATCAGAGACAAAATCAAAGGAAAAGTACAGAGCTGGGGAAAGCTGAAAAATGTTCAAATGTCTTTTCTAAGAAAATGAATAAAGTCCAACCCAAGAATGGCTTGTCTGGTTTCGCTGGACAGGCTGCACTGATCTTAGTGCAACATGAAAGAGTCTGTTAGAGGATTCCCCTTTTTTGCTGACCCCTCAGCAGGCCGAGTACTCTCACTCCCTGTCTCCAGAAAGGCTCCAGTGATGCTGTAGTGACCTTACAGAAAACTGTCAGTGATCCTTGTGCAGCTGGTGGTTTGTGGGGTGGTGGAGCCAGCCCTGCAGACTGGTGAGCTACCAATGCTCTCCTGGTGAAAAATCAGTGTTTTCCTCCATTCCAGGTAACGTGAAGAGCAGCATCCCATCCCATTCTTCCTGACACCATCAGAAGTGTGAGTGCATGGAATGGGAGCACATCTGGCACAGATCTTCTCTGCTGGAACTCCATAGCACACTAGTGTTTGCACTGACACTCTCCAGCAGGAAGAAAATATCCCTTTCCCCATGGAAATGCTCCATGTGGTGTTGGGGAAAACACAAAGGAACATTCAGTTTTCACTCTACCAGAGAGCAGAGTCCTCAGCAGTGGTGCTTGGTGAGCAAGGGGGTGATGTGGGGTTAAAGTGTTCCACATTTTTGGAAGGAAAACTCCTTCCAGAGGAAACAGGGTGCTGCCAGCGTGCTGCAAGAGACAGCTGAGGCTGCTGTGGACACCAGCAGAGTGAAGGGAGCAGGTGGAGTTGGTGGAGGCAGAAGTGACCTCCAAGGAGGGGAGGAGGGATTTTACTTTCCTTCTGATCCTTCTGTGCCAGAGCACCAGAGCCATGTGACCCCACCTGCCTTTAGTGACCTTGGCTGAGGTGTCTTAAAAATCAACTGAGCTCACAGGGAAGGGCAATGGCTTGGGTAGAAATGGGGATTAGGAATAAGAGAAAAACAGCAAACAGCTACATGTAAAATAGGCAAAATAAGTATATAATCCTACTGGATTTATAGGAGAGATATTGGCACATACCAGGAACATTTCAAGCCAAATGTATGACAGCATTCCTTACACCCCTCCCACCCACTGCCATACCCCAGCTTAATGCAAAGCCCTTTGGCTTCCCCAGGCTTAGAGCTACGTTTTATTGTTCAAACAGGTCAACAATTGCAATCAGATGTTGACTGCAGGCAAGGCACAAACACGATGAAGTGTTAATGCACAGCAGGGCTGGGATGGAGTTTCTGCAGTGCTGCTGCTGTGAATGGTCCTGTGCAGGGTGGCAGCTGGGTTGGTATCTCCCAGGGCTGCCTCAGAAACTGGGAAGCCCATCAGTGCTATGCCATAAATCCAGTGTGAGATCAGTAAATGAGCTCTGTTATTAAAGTATAAACTCCATTTCTGGAAATCATTGTGGGAGGAGGGCTCTCTCACCAACTCTGCTTTGGTTTGTTATAAAAGCATAGAATCCTTTGGGTTGGAAAAGACCTTTAAGATCATCAAGTCCAACCCAGCACTGCCAAGTCCACCACTCCACCATATTCCTGCATTTTTAAGGCTGCTTTAGAAAGATGCTGCTCCCACCTCTAAGTGCCCTTTTAACAAGAATTGAGCTGGAGTGGGATACAGATGATGGCATCTTTGTAAGGCAGGCTGGGAAAGGATCCTACAGGTGTATCTGTGTGCAGCTGTCTGCAAAAATAACCTTCACCATGCTGAGGGGGAGCCAAACAGTACAAAGATTCTGGCTAGTGCCTACAACAAAGACATCCAGAACACGTGGCACTGAAGTAATTCTGTTTATTTCACACCAGGGGAGAGTGCAGCTAGGTTATGCAGATACCTTCCCAATGGATGGGACCGTTTTGCTCCAGTATAAATTTCCACATGCTCAGCACCGTTCATTGTCAGGGGGTGCCTGTGGAGCTGCTGCTCCCTCCCAGCTCCAGCACAGCAAGAACAACCTTCCCCCAAAGCACTCTCAGAACATCCCTCTCCCCAAGCAGAAGCTCCCCCCTGCCCAGGCACACACAGAGATCTCAAACAGAGCCTGGCACGTTCTTCCCAGACAGGAATTTCTACTGTTGTGTCACTGACCACAGACCTGGCAAGGCATTATTCAGGTGTTAACATCCCCGTGCTTTGTTCTGCACCCTGACCAAGACCCATCATTTCTTGGTTTGTTAGCACACTGAGAACTCTGAGGTGCCAGAATTTTACAGCCAAATGACCTTTTATACTGACCACAGCAATTAAACAGTTGGCATGGATTTAACCAAATCCCAGTCTCAGTCCAGGATTACACAGATGCATAATGTACCATTTACAGCTTCACTCCTTTCTCTTAATTTTGATGCAGTTGGGTTTGCTTTGTCTTTTTGTTTCAAGTTCAGAAACCTTATTTAAGTTGTTATGAAAAAAATAAATTTATTATTCAACATATTCAATTTGTTCAAAATGGAATAATCCTATTTTTTTCTTTTTTTTTTTTGGCTTTCATTTACAACTGGTTCCATTCAGTTTGACTGTTTTTTATCTTTTTCTATTTATAACCAGCACCAAGAAGAAAATTACCATGGATACAGTACATATGCAAATTAGCTAATGGAAAAATATATACATTTCACTCTGTAATGAGAAAACTTAAATGATATTATTGCCATGGAGAATATATCCCTGTATTATAATAAAATATCAAGCAATAATCGACTGCTAAGGTTCTTTTCCACCGACAAAAAATAGCACCATACATGAGATAGTGAGAATCTACACTCAATAACACAATTGTGCAACTAGAAATGTACAGTACTTTAGTAACAGTACAGAGTATTGTTTACAATATGGAAATACCACCACTGTAATCAAAAGAGCATCAATCTCTTATGAACAAGTAAGAAAAGTATTGTCATAGATACAGTGAAACAAACAGCTTTTCTTTTCACCAGAATGTGGGAACTGAGGGCAGAGCATAGCTGTGACTTCACTGTAAAACTCCTATAAAGTGATAAAAACCAGAAGTGAAGGAATATTGAATAGAATTTTTTTTTGTTATTATTATTTTTCTCCTGTTATGTGATGGAATGGTTGTCACCATGTGAAGTAAGAGAATTGAATAAAGTGGAGCTGTGTTGTGCCATCAGTTCTTAATCAGTGTTGGGGGGATTGATTATAAAAAGTAAAAGGTTGATGCATGCTAATCTGTGAGAGCAAGTGAGGTGTTTTTTTCTCAGTGCTCATACAGTTGAAAAAAATCCTTGTAAATTCCTGTGTCCTTAGGTAGGACCCAGAACTTAGACTCAAGTGTTCTTTGGGTCCAAAACCCAGCAGATTGGGTGAGGCCACAGGTCTAACCAGCCTAGCACCTGTTCTGGACAGTGGCCAGTAGTGAACCATTACTGAAAAACACAAAACCTAAAATCCTCTCCTATGTCCTACCTTTTGCCTAGAGAGGGTCACAGATCAGCACCAGAAGGAAAACGTTCCCTGCAGTGGAAAAGCACCTTTGATTGCCAGCAATGATAATTCACACAATTCTGCCAAGGTAACAGAGAAAATGTTGCCCGTGAGAAGAAAACCAGCAAATTCCAAACTGAGTAAGGGGTGCCAGGGGACTCAGGGGTGGCTCTGGGGGCAGGGAGGCAGCAAGGACAGTCCCAGTGTCACTGCAGGTTAAGGGGGAAACACCACTGTGAATTATGAACATAAACCAGGTCCTCTGGGCTCTGTCCGATCTCTTGGAACTTCCTCATTAGCAGTTCTATCTGCTAACTTGATTAATTGAATATCACCTGGTATTGTCTAAATCTCCCCTGTCACTCCTACCAGCAATTTTCCCTTGATTACTTGCTAAGTACTTACACAACCTCTGGGCTGGGCAAAAGGGTGGGAATAACATAAAAAGGAGGTCTAATCCTGATAATAAATTGTCAGAAAAAAATCCAGTATAACAAAAACCAAGTTGGAATCATTTCCCTGATAGAGAAAATCATCTAAGGCATTGGAAAGCAGATCTGTTTGAGACAGGCATTTGAGGAAAAAAGGTGTGCAAATGTGCCCTTGTGCATCAGGCCAGCCCTGGTGCACATACACTAATTTGCACTAACAAGCACAGGTGTAAATGTGAAGCCCACACAGGGTTAGTCTGTTGATGAACATTATCTCCCTGTGCTTGAAAAATTTAGCCCTTAATGAAATGCTACTAGGTTATTCCAGTGAGGTCCTGGATGTGGATAGAACAGTACTAAAACTAAAATTTGCTTTAAAGACATGTTAGCTACTAAGATCCTTTATCTTTCCTTGCATTGACAAAAAGAGACAACAGCAACAAAGACAACCTGGGGCCAGATGTGAGCTTCAAGTCAGCTTGGCCCAGGGGCTGGGGGAGCAGCTGGGCTTGGTTCTGTGCTCAGCTCCAAGGAGTCAAACAGTCCCACACAGTTCTAGAGTGAGTACAAAGCTGCAATTATCCAAAGGGCTCTGCTCCTGCCACGAGGAGGGGGCTGAAGGGAAATGATGCTTGTTGGAGCAAGATGTGATAGGGAGACACTGATGTGTGTGACAATGGAGGGCACAAGCCCTGCCCTGGGCAGAGCTCCTGTTTCAAGTCTCACATGATGGAGAGGAGTCTGGTTTAAAGTGCAGAGACATGGCAGAGAGTATTGTGTGTGCAGCACCTGAAGGGTTCTGACAGCACCAAACCTGACAGCACCACAGAAGTGAGACAGGGAGCATCCAAAGACAGAGAGGAAATTCCCAAGCCCTGGAAGCAATGGAACTCTGAGCCCTCTGGCTTCCCACAAGCTCCAGGTTACACTTTGAATGTCTTGGATCCCTGGCTACTTCTGGTTACTCCAAAAGCTACATAACCTCAGCTGTATAAAAGAGCCCAGAGATAGGAAACACCTGTTCTGCTCCCCACTACATCCTTTTCATAAAGATTGTGCCAAATTCAGTTTCTGTTCCAACCCTATCCAGTTTCACAGTCCTCTTATAAGAACCAACAGTCTCATTATCTGATTGACTTCTAGAAATTGGAGAGAGCTTAGGCCAAGCAATCCCTCAGTGAGCTCTACTGGATGAAATAATTTCTGGCTTCTCCCATCTCATGTAAATGATTCTTGTTTAAAAGTAACTATCTACGGCTGTTAATAAGCTTCCATTTCATTATGCTCAGAGAAAAATTAGGTTTCATAAAAGAAACTCAATTATTCTGGGGAAAAGATAGAATTGTTTTTTAGAATTAGAAGGAAAAGCACTCCCTATTAGTGGCTCTAAAAATATGACTTGGAATGTTGGATATAATTATACTGAGTTTTCTGTAGGAAATTCAGAGATGTCCATCCTCTGCTATCAGTTTTCACAAGCTTTTACAGAAAATCCTCTCTTTAAACTAAGCCCTTCATTTATGCATGTCCCTCCAAGCCCATTCTGCAGTGGGATAACTGCTGGGAATTGAAAACAACAGATAAAAGCCAAGATTAAAAGATTAAGTAATGTCTCTACCTTTGCTGAATTATTTTGCCAGAGGCTTTCCTCCATGGAGGTACCCATAACCTTATCCAATATAATCACTTTGCAACTCTTGTCCTTTTCTTTAATGGTAGCAAGCCATCCAGTGGCTGGTGATTTAATATATTAAAAAAGCAATAATGAAAAATGTGAGGATGTCAAAATATTCAGAAATGATTGGCTCCTTGAGATGACCCTTTCTGTGTGTTTTTTTTAAGGTGGATGAGCGGATGACTTTGGTATCCAGTCTGTAGGATTAGTTTCAAGTCTCATTAGGTGTGCTTTGGGATCCACCACGCTGTAGCAACTCATGAAGTTCCAGTACTCAGACCTACTAGTCTGTGATTTACATACAAACAGCTGGAAGACTCTAAGGAGTGGCACAGTTCATTAACTCTTCTGCTGCATCTTGTTTGCATAAAAGTCTCTGCACGTCTGGCAGCAGCGCTGGTACCACCGCATGTCCTGGCACAGGTTCTTCTCACGGATCACCCTGCAGTACACTGTCCACTGGTCCCCCGTGCACTTGTAGGTGAGGGCAGCTTGGGAGGAGACAAGAAAGGAGAAACTGCCAGATTAGCCAGGGCACAGCACTGCAGGTGTGACCAAAAGCCCTGCACCTGAGGGGAGGGAGGGCCACACTCGCTGCCAGCACTGGAGAGCAGGTGATGTTCTCTCTACCAAAATATCGGGCTCTTGGAAGTGCTTCCTTCCTTCCCTGGACATGAACAGGGAGTGCAAACATCCTCATGTTGCACCTATTTTGTCTCAGAGGCAAACAGGCCTGGATGAACAAAACATCCAAAGATTCAGCCCAGCTTTAAGGCCATGAACGCCACACTGCAGTCAATGGGATGGAGACGAATAAATCACACACCTGGCAAGAACACCTGAGACAGACTTTATGAATGAGATGGGAGAGTTCATATAATAGAAAATAAGCCACAAATAAGGCCAGGACTAATATTTCAGAGGTCAAATATCCCTCATAGGCTGTGAAGGAAGACAGGAAAGAAGTGACAGAATAAATCACTCTGAATATGTCATCAATGAGAGACACTGGACACAGACATAAAAGACAGGTGAGGTGAATTCCACACTCAGATATTTTTGGAAATGTTATTCAAGACAAAAAACCATTCTGAAGCAGGGACAAGGCAGCAAGGGGTCTGCAGACTACTGGACTTTTTTTCTGTTTTTTTTTCTGATGCTCCCATTGCAGAAAACAGAAAACTCTGTTTAAAGATAATCCAATTAGAATTGTTTATAAGCAAGAAGAGCAAAACACTCAATGATATGTCTTTCTACTAATATCAAATATCATTGTTTCTGGCCCTGGTGATTCCAAGCCTGGTTTAGAAACAAAAGCATCCCAAATTGCTTGCAGATTACTTTCAGCAGGGACTTGAGCCTCCTCAGTCTTCTAAGCACATGAGCATCTTATTGCTTTGTCCTAAAATGTGAATTAGGATGGATTTCTTGTCTCATCAGTGTTTCAAGGGCTTACTTCTCAAATGAAATGTTTTCCTTTTGCTATGCTCTTAGGGCTAAAATATCTGGGAAGTACTCTCATACCAAAAGAGGTTAGAAGCCCCTCAGCATGAGGGAATTTGCAAGAATGAAAGTCCCCATTTTCTTTTAAAACATTTGGTAAACTTTCAGGGAACAAATTTCAATTCAGAAGCTTCAAGTCTAGTCCTAGTTTAAGTGTTATTTAATACTGGCCAGCACTATTAGAAAATGGTTCTCATTTATCAGCTCTGTGTTTTCATGTGTGGTAAAGGTTTCGTAGCCTGTAAGATCAGCTCAGCTGTGACAGAGGAGGTTGCTCTTTCTGGTAACCTCTTCTTGTTTACCTTACTCTTCTTGTTTACCTTACTCTTCTTGTTTAGCCTCTTGTAAAGAAGGGGACAGGAGGCACCCATGAGGCTGTGTCAGTGTAGCTGATGCCTTTATTTATCTTCATCTTACTGCTGAGGATGTGTGAAATGCAAAGAAACCAACTTGGTTCTTGGAGCTGTGGTGGAACACACAGGGCTGAAGTTTGGAAAAATATATTTTTAGTATATTTATATTTTATCTCCTTATAAACCAAGGAAATACAATGTGGAAAATCATAAGATCCCCACAAATTTGTATTAACAGAGGCATTCTTAACTAGTGGCACATCTTAAATACAGTGTTACAGTGTTTCAGGAAACAGATGGTCATCACCATATTCCCATCTCAGCCAGGGACACAAGGAATGCAGGGAGGATGAGGAGGAGGACAGTGACAGAAAATCACAGGGCTTACAGGAAGTCCATCAAACCACCTGTCAGGGTCATGTATTTTCTTGGGGTACAATGAATAAATGATCCTGCTTCACACTCATTGCAGCACAGGCAGTGTTGTGGACGGGTTTGCGATGGAGAAAGATGCACCTGCCAGTTCCCTCACCTCTGTGATCGATCAATCAATCAATCACTCAATCCTATCAATCACCCACCATTTGTGTGCTCCTGCTGCTCCCTCAGCTCCATCCTTTGCCAAGCTCTCCACCTGGGCACAGCCTGAGGCAGGAGTCAGACAGGACCCACCCACACCAGACCTTTAGTGGAGTCTGCCTGAGCCTCTCCCAGTTTCTGGCCCCAGACAATCACTGCAGCCCTCCCTGGGCAGCTGGCACCTTCCCCCCAGGCCCCTGACTCACCGAGCCTGGGTGAGGTGATGGTGTTGACGTTGATCTTGTCATTGCAGACCTCCTGGTGGCACTGCCTGTAGGCTGGGGGCTTGGCCAGGGCCGGGCACTCGCTGCCGTGGCGCCCGGTCACTTTGTGCATGCACTGCACCACGCGCGACTGCAGCCCCTTGCCGCACGTCGAGGAGCACTGCAGGAGAGAACACACTGAGCACAGAGGTTTCCATATCACATGCACAGCAAAAACCACTGCCAGAGCAGAGGGCGCAGCCACTGTGGTGCTGAGGGCTCACAGCTGGGTCACTGAGGCTGCCAGGGACCCTCTGCATGGCTGCTGTGCTGTCCGTGGTGGTTCTGCACCTTCTGGGGGTGCTGAGAGCACAGGAACTCTCCTGGCACAGGGAAGGAACCTGTTGTCTTTCTGCCCCAAGTTTACCTACTCTGACTGTCCCCTGTGGATGCCCATGGGATTCAAGCAGACAAAAATGCAATTCTCCCCACCAACCATGAAGAGACAAAGCTGAAAAATGTGTAATGCTTAATTATGGACCAGCAGCTTCCACCTCCCTCTCTGTGAGGGACCCGGTGGTACTTGGTTTAAAAGCTCTCTCCAAGACTTGGATGGTTTAACAAGGCTTCCTCCACAGCCAGGATGACCACAGCCAGGCACTGACTTAAGATAAATCCCAGGATTACAGCACAGGCTGGCAGCTCCTGCGTGCCCAGACCTCTGAGAAGCTCTGTTCTGGAGAGAACACATCAGGTATTCCAGTACTCATTCCCATCTATCCCTGCTAACTGTCTGGCACTTGCCTGTCCTCCTGGGAGCAATTGCAAATTGTACTCATGAGTTTTGGCTGCTATTAGCCAGGAGGCCCAGCCTGTTCATATGCTCTCTTTGTTGTCATACAATCAGAGTCCCTCCCTCTCCCTCCCTCTTCCTCTGGCCCAGTCACTTGTGATTTACAATGTCCTACTTGCACGCTGTTCAATTTTAATAAAGCAAACACAGTGAGCACAGGGAGGTGCAGCAGCTGGAGTCAATAAAAGAACTTTGTATTTAACATAAAGAAACAATGGCTTGCAAGACTTGGGTAAGATTCCTGTTTCTGCTAAAGCCACACACAAGCAAACGATGGGGGAGAGGAGGAGGTGAGGGAAAGCCCAGGAGGTATCAACAGAATGATGTAAAAAAAATATCATGTTTTCTGTCCTCTGCTGTTTCTCACCAAAGTCAGGGCATTGGAGCTTTCTCCCTGAAAAACACTATCACCTCAGAGAGGTAATTCTCAAAAGAGAGATGCCAAACATTGGAGAGGTTCAGAAGATGGGCATCACTGAGGCTGGACTGAAGTCCAGGTACAAATCCTGTGTGTGCAGTGTGGATGCTTGTGAGATCCAGATCCAAGGGCAGAACATGTGGATGCACACAGGGCTCCACCTCTATATCCAAGGGGGAGTGAGTAAAGCAAAGCCATGGTCATTTTGGTCTGGAATTATCACAAGAAAGCCCTGCTGTTTGGGTTTTTTTTCCTTTACAATCATCTTATTTCATTTTCAGTTCAACACACCACCTTATGACAGATATTTTTTCACTTTTTACATTTTTCAGGTGTTGAATTTACATTAAAAATTGATCACTGTCAAATACCTCAGCAATGGTTATAGTATTTAGGATTATGCTGAACCAACCCTTCTTGTGCCCTACAGTGAATTATTCCAAAAATCAGGAATTAAAGTCCCTGATTTAAATCCCCTTCAAAATCTGAATTTATGCAGTGAGATCTGGACATCACATCAGTTTTGTGTGTCCCTCAGCTCTTTCCCTGTACTGAGTGCCCCCAGTGACTTCCACCAGCCTGGAAGTCCAAGGCCACTTTTCTTCCCGATAAATGCAACTATTAGGCCCTTCCACTTCACCAGTAAAATGCAACCTTAAATCCTCAGGATTTCAGTGGCACTTTTAGTCTTCACAGTGCTTTGACTAATCTTAATCCTCCCCAAACTCTTTGCTTTGGGAGGGGAATTGTACATCCATTTTGCAAACAGAATCACTGTTACAACACAGGGATTAAATAACTCAGGCCATGGGCTTCCTTCACTTGATTGTAACACTGAGTCTGAAACCTCTGTCTCTGGCTTTTAAGCTCTCCCTGTGCTCTCAACAGGAAGGACATGGGGAGAAAGAAGGGAAAAAAAGGACAAAATCAGCATTTTTCTCATAAGGTAAATTAGGTTTTCAGATACCAACACACAAACACTCACCTACCTTTGTCTGTGTTCCTGTCTCTGCATTTGTTAACCAGCAAGGAGGGCAAGCAATGAAACTTTTTTCCACAGGCACTGCCAACTCCAATCCTCAGACAAATAACAGCAGAGCTTTTGCCTGAAGCAGTTTTATTCCTTCTCCTGGGAGACTGGGATCATCACCTATGCTATGCAATTAGTTTTTCACAGCCAGCAAGACAGATTTTAACATCTTTCTTGAACTCTTTAGGGCTTGGCAGCTAAAGGAAGGTTGGACATCTGGCTTATTTTAAAACAAAATTTTCAACTCAGTACTTGGATAGTCTCTTGCTTAGGAATTTCAATAGGAAATAAGAATAGATACAAAATACATACAAAGGGGGAATTGTTACTCATGCTGCACTATAAGAAAAGAACATCATTAAAAGAAGCATAAAAATCAAACTCCAACTGCACAGCAAATTCTCATAAATACCTTCTTCTCCTTCTCTGGACAGTTAAATGCACTGATATGGACTCTCTGTTCCCAAATGTTTGTGGAGCAAGGCACCATGTCCACAGAACAATTTTCAGGGCTGGATTCACCAGAGAAGACCCACCAACAATCTGCCTCCTCTGGAAAGTTGGGGCTGGGGCAAGGGGCTGAGCAGAGATGCTGGTGCCAAAGAAAGAAGTGGATTTTCCCTTCCACCAGGCACTGCGTGGAAGTGGTGATAGTGGTAGTGCGTGATAGTGGTGTCACTATCACAAAAATGCACGTGCAAAATGCACAGAGTTTAACCATAATACCCTACACTGACAATACAAGCACTGTAAACTGGAAATCCACCCCCATGCAAAGATCAAAGGGTTGCTCAGCACTGTAAAATAGAGGTGGTTAATGAACAGCTACAAAACGTGAAGCTAATGAGAACCCCTGTAACTCCCAGTTCAAACACTGCTTAGGAAGGTAAAAGTAAGACAAAAATGCCTCCATTCACATTCTTTGGCAGTAACATGCAAGCCAGTGGGGATATCCAGAAGGAAATAAACTCACAAATTGTCAAGGCAGCAGCTGCGTTCAACAGCTTAAAGAAGATTTACTCACTGAAAAACTCTAACCTTAGGAGCAAGCTATGATTTTTCAACTGGAATGCTATTTACACCTTAGGATACTGATATGAAAGCTTGAAATCTAGCAAAGGTGCTGACAGATGTCTAATTACTTTGAAAGTAAATGCCTTAGGAGAATTTTAGGTATTAAAATAGAACAGATTTACAGAAAGTGCTGAGATCTGTCAGGGCCTTCATCAACTCCTGGTCTACAAAAGATAGCCAGGGAAAGAGTGGGGAACAAGAATGACTTAAGCCAGGGCAGGACTGCTGTTGGGCAGCACAGCAGAGAATCCAAAAATTCCTCTGTTGAGGATTAATAGTGGCAGAAAAAGTACAGATTTACCAGCATAGAGACAGGTTCAAGACTGAATGGGATAATGGATCATTGCTGAGGGCTCCTGGGAGGCTGGGATACATTTCAGATCCCAAGACATCTTCAGAAATGTTGCTTTTCTAACCTCCAATGGATAGATGTATTTTTTTTTGTAAGAGACTTTTTCCAGCAGAAGCAGGAGGTCACAGCATCCCTCCATCCAATCCTGAGCGCACTCCGGTATGGAGAGGGCTGATCTGTCAGAGGGAGATCCAGTTCTAGATGACTGTCATAACTAAGCTACAGGCAAGATGGGGTTCTCTTTATTCATCAATCTGCAGTCATCTGATGTTTAAAGATACTGGTTTGTCCCCAGTTTGCTGGAAGCTGCTGAAGCCAAGGATAACACCATAGCTAAAGCTCCAATATTGAGAGATAGAGTCATGCTTTACTGACTTCAGAGTTCAAGTATTCAAGGCGTTAGGGTAGAGTGTTTTTCCCCTCAGGGATCTTATTTCTTGCCTCTATGAAAGTCAGAAAGAAAGCAAGACAAGTTCCTATTAAAAACATTCTAACACAGCATCTGAGATGAATGACAAAGGTCCTGTAATTGCTCCCTTCCCGGGACCTTAATAGCACACACATGTGTGCTCTGAAAGCCAGTGCTCCACACACCTTCACATCAGGCTTTTTATGAGGATCACTATTTTAAACCCCATAGTTCTAGCTAAAAAGCAGCATGCAATACACTTTCATAAATACCAAGTCAACTTTCACCATGGCATCATGCTAAAGAAAGAAATATCTGTCTTTTCACTGATAAGATCTAATTAGCCCAAAGCAAACTGTAAGCTGTACTTCAAGCTTCCTTGTTATTTTCTTTTCTTTCTTTCTTTTTTTTTTCCTTCTTCTTTTTGAACCCCAGATCTGTAAAAGAACATATCTGGTCTTGCTTACAACAATCTTTCATTTGGAAACTTTTATGAAATGACTGATTTGTTTAATTTAGCCAAGAAGAAAAAAATGCATACCCTTCTGACTCAGTATGGGAAGAAACAATAAATTATGGCAGCAAATGCTCGTGGCTGATGTGACAGTATCTTAGCAGGAAAAGAGAAGCAATTTTTGCAAACTGCCTACAGCTGTACTTTCAAACTGCACGACCCCAAGGAACAAGACCTGACCAGCACATCCAGCATTTCTCAGGGCATAATTAAGCTTGGCTTTGCTATTCTGAAAAGTTCCATTGTGTACAGAGAGTTCACAGATTAAAGGCTGAACACATGAATATTCTGGGTAGTGACAGTGCCCCTAAAGTATTTGTACAGTGGAGCCCAGGTGGATGCTGATGAGAAAATGCCATTTAATCTAATATTCCAATCAGGCAGAATTTACTTCTCATGAGGTTTCAAACTGTTTCAACAAGAGGCTCAAGCAGAGCTGTGAGGTGATACAGTGCTGCCCACAGGGGACCATATTCTAGCAGGTCACCCACTGCACTTGGGCTGTGTTTGGACCTGTGGCAGAAAGTGGAAATACTCCAGACCTTATTCCACCAGGAATCTACAAGGACCTGATGGTGAAAAACAACGAATGCAAAAGGCATAATCAAGGTAATTTTAAATAGACTCAGCAGTAATGGACAGCTATGGGATCACAGAACTCAGGTCAGGCTGGATGCTGGAGAATCTGCCCTGCTCCTACAGCACTGTGAGCTGCTCGTGCTGAGCCAGGCTCTCAGAGCTCATGTGAGCTCTATTCCCACCCTGAGTCCTGAGAGAATATCCTGGGAACTGAAGCCCCACTGAAAACTGGAAATTGGTTACCATTAGTTATTCATCAGTTAATGATCAATGCTCCCTCAATGCAATTTATTAAAGAAAGTAATTAAACTAAGGACTCCTTTGGGATTTTTTAATTTCAGCAAGAGGCTGCTCATCTCTCTTTCAGTCCTCTTTGAGCATTTTCTAGACATGGAACTACCCAGCTCTGACATGTGTGATGCTGGCTAACACTGTTTGATCTCTTTGCAAACTCAGTCAGACTGGTACTCATTGCTCCTTAAAGGTGTTCTGGGAGATTGTCACCTTAATGCCTTGGTAGTCATTATAAATTTTAAAAGGTTATTAAAAATTTCAACAGGTTATTAATAGACTGCAGAATTACAGCAGTCCCTGCTAGCAGTACATACTGTATGCTGTATTCAAGAGGAAAATCTTCAGACAGGTACTACACAGTTTAAATAGTGAATTACTACTATTTTCAAAAACATGATCCTGGACACTGTAACATCTCAGAGTAACTCAGAAAAAATGAATGCCAGTACTTGAACAGGCTTGTCTTTCACTCTTCCTTCTTTTTCCCTTTAAAAAACAAGAGTAAAAAAATCACAATGTAATTTCATTTCCAATCCACTGGTCTTGGTGGAAAGCTTTAACTCTCCATCAAAAAAAAATTGCACTTAATGGACCAGACTTTTAAATAAAAATATCAAAAAAGAGAAGTTACTCTTGCAGTTAATAGGATCACTGGAGGCTGTATTGGAATATGAGACAGTAACAGTGTGGCAGAGCGTGCTCCACATCAAACAAAACAGCGATTAATCTGATCTTTTTGCAGCACAATCTCCTTTACTACAGAACCTTCATAATAATTTGTACCATGAATGTTCCCAGAAACTCCAGCAGAGATGAGCTGTGCAATTTGTTGTGCAAACAAGCAGCAGTTTGAAAGGCACAAACAGGACTTGGTTTCTGGAGCCTGCTTGCCCAGGGGAGGGACAGCCAGCATCTCTTCCCTTTCTATGCCCAGTTCCCAGCTAGAGCTGCATCCACTGGGGCTGGCTCTTAGCCCAAGCCTAGGCACAGGCTCGACCTTGTTTTAGTGTCATTATGAAACATTTCCATCTCTGCCCTCAGCTGGAGACATTCCACAGATGTGGGGACAAAAAGCAAAAGGGTGGGATTCACCTTACTGAACCAGCCCCGTTCAAATTCAACAGTGTCCCTGGCTGGTGAAACCAATTTTGGGGCATTTGATCTCATCTCCTGTAGGGAGGAGTGTTTGGAGATTTAACTGTTGCCAGAGCCACAAACCACAGGGAACCACAACTCAGAGCAGTCCATGGGGCAGGACTTAGGTTTAGGGCAGATGCTCCTGGCCTTGTCTAGGACCACAGAAGCAAGGAATTTGACTACTAAAGTTTGTTGGATCCTCTCCTGTGCCACTCAGCTCCATCACCTTCTGGAGAACAACTGATGTGTATCAGTGAGGCCTGTGGACAACCTTCCAGTGCTGCTGAAGACACGTGAGCAGCCATAAATCACAAAGTTGTTCAGTGGCAGGGAAGGGTCTGTCAGCTCTGACATGCCACTGCAATTTTAAGCTGCCACCCCTCCTGCCAAGTTTTCTCTCAATCCAACAAGAGAAGTTATTTTCTCTGAGGTAGAAGAAGATGAACTTAGTTCTGACCTTTATGAAGAATAACCAAGTTGTCCATATCTTATCATAAACAGATGTCGGGTCAAGCCATGAATTTGTAATGAATGTTAGAACAAAGGGTAGTTTTGCTTCTATATTTATAACAGCTTTGAATACACCTCTCAAACCACAGCTGTCATTGATTTACTCTTCTTATTATGTAATATGAATTAATCATTAAAAGTGAGGCACATAGAGGATTTTGTTGATGTTCCCAATCATTTGGAACTTGGAAAATATGCCTTCCTGGCACTAGGAGATTGTAGAGTATTTTTGAAAAAAAAGCCTCAAAACCCAACATGCATTTTGGTGTACTGCAAGGCTGGGGGTTTATCTCTCAGAGAATAAGACCTCCTGTAATCCTGCCAAAACAATTAATTTGCAATTACAAATCCTTGTTACCACCCACTGTGATGAATGACTGCTGATCTTCAGTGTGAAGCACCTCAATGTCTGGCACAAAGCCAGTATTTTTCTTACAGGAAATTAGATTCTTCTTTTCTCTCCCTACTGTTAATGTCCTCCTGGGATGAAAACGCATCTCCAGCATTTCACAGGCTCAGCAACTTCTGTAAAGGAATTGGCAGCTCTTGATGCCCAGGGAGGACAGGTGCCTATGGGTGATTTTTCAGATGTGCTTATCACTACTGACACTATTTGGCAACAGGAATATTGTTTAACTTTACACTTTGCCAAGCTGATCTTTACTGGTGCTTTCCAGTTTCTGGAGCATACAATCTCTCTGAATCCAGTGAAAGTTGTGTGCCAGGTGGTTATACAAGATGTGAAGTGGTAGAAATAGATTTTTCCTCTACTTTCTCTGCTAGCTGAAGCCCAGCTTGACGTGTCATAGATTTGCTTTCTCCTGAGAGCACAAATCTGTGACGGTTCCTACCCAAGAACCAAAGACTCTGCACAGCTCACCAGGTCAGATCCTGCTCTGCATGGCATTAGCATAAACCTGCATTAACTCAAGTGCCTGAATAAATCTGGGTTTACCCTCATGTAAGAGAGACTGATACCTGACCCAGTGTGCTGAGTGAGATCCTCGGCCTGTGGCCAGTGGGTTGTAGGGAAGAATGAAAGACAGTTACCCTGGATTTACACTGGGTTATCTGAGATTAATACAGGCCTTAGTATTTACAGAGCACCTACTGTAACTGCAAAGAAAAAAATATGGCAAAGCCAACATGCCACAAGGTCTCTATGTGTCTTTCTTCTTCTACAAATCTTTTCATTGGGCTAGGTAATATAATAGGTTAATGAGCTAAATTGTTGCCTGAGGGACAGAAGTTGCATATTTAAACTTCCACCCACAGAGCTGAAAATGCCCCTTGTGAAAGTCAGAGCTAACTACGGAGCTTGTGTGTCTGGCTTGTAATTCCACCTTTCTTGATACACCAGTGAAATGGAGAATAGTCAAAAAAATAAAACTGGGAGCCCTGAACCATTCTGTACTATTGGCTCCAAATACAGAACTTTAGTCAGGACAGAATTTGAGGCATGTGAAATAGAGAAACAATTAAGTAAAATTGGAAATAAAGAAAAATCCATAAAAATTTTGTGGAGAATTGCTCCTGCTATAAAACCTTGCCTCCTCAATTATACCTCAGAAGCGTCCACAGGACAACTGGAGGAAAGGAACTCAGAAAATAAAGCATTGGCCTGTACAGAATTAAAGAACCTCCAAGGTCAAGTCCAACCTTTGACCAAACACCACCTTGCCCTCTAAACCCTAGCACTGAATGCCACATCTGCTTGGTTTCTGAGTACTTCCAGGGATGGTGACTCTGCCACTTCCAGTGGAAAGCCTGTTCCAATGTTTAGCCACTCTCCAGTGATGAATATTTTCCTAATATCCAACGTGAACCTCCCTTGTGCTGTCTCTGGTTGTCTGGGAGAAGAGCCTGACCCTCACCTCAACACAACCTGCTTTGAGGTGGTTGTGGAGAGCAATAAGGTCTCCCTTGGGCCATCTTTTCCTGCCACATCACTGCTGGAGCAGAAGAGGAGAGAGCTGAGGACAGGGGGGAAGCCTTGTGGGGCTAAAAATCAGCCCCTAGTGCTGCTCACCTTCAAGCACAATTTCTGTGTCACCACCACAACTCACCAACACCTCCAGCTCCCCACAACATCTGGGACACGTTTCCAGTGACTCCAACACCAAGTCCAAGTCCTGCAGCTGCTCCTTCCAGTGCAGCCTGGAGCAGGGAATGGTGTGGAGCTGGGCTGTGTGTCCTGCTCAGCTCCCCAGAGAGTCACACACATAAAGACATGCTCTGTTCTTGCAGGAATGCAATCCTCAACGTAAAGTTTGTCAGCAAAAATATAATTCACCATGAAAGAATGTACTACTGTCTTGCTAAAGCATCAAGAGGCACATTTGCAGCAGTCTGGGAGTCTGAGGCAAGTGCTGGGAAACTGAGCAACCTGTGTTTGTTCCTCTGACCAGCACAAGTACAACAAAAATGTAAAAATGCTTCCAGTGCTAGAACATTTAACAGTTCGGATTTCAAACAAGGAGGAATTATTTCAAAGTAGAATGAGTGTATGAGATGTTTGTTTCTTTAAGTGAATGCAAACTGGATGTGGAATTTCCTCTTGGAAGAAACAACTGAATGGGAGATGGCTTGGACTCCCTTTTGTATATTGCATCATGTACAAAAACGCATGATATAATGAATTGCAATTCTGAAGAATCCAGGCAAAAATAAAATAATTATTTCAGGTTAACACCTTCAGTGGGTCTTGCATTGTGCAATTCACGTTTCTATTAGGTTTGAAGACTGAAGCCAGGAACAGTTTAGTTATAAAACTTGTAACACCAAGCTGAGTTAAATGCTAAAAATAATAATTATTTCCCTTTAAGATAATGAGTTTAAAAGAGAAGTGGCAGCAGTGCAGAGAAGCTGCAAGTTTAGTAGCAGCAATAAGAGAGGTGTAGTAACAGAACAACTCTCTGTCTTTAGAGTTCCAGTACAGTCTGTTAGTCCCAAGCACTGGGCTAACAAAGGCAAACTCAGAGCCATTTAAAATAACTACAAACCTGGCCTTATGTGTTTGCAAAGTGAATTGGATCTATCAGTTCCTTGTGCAACACTTGAAACATGCTGCAAATATATTAAGAATATACAAACATGACAGCGAGGACTGTGTTGCTGAATCTGCTCAATTAGGTCCAAATGCTTTCCACAGCTACAGGACACAGCAAGGACCAGTTGCAAAAAGCCTGACAGAAAATGGGATAAAATCCTTCTTTCAAGCATGGATAATGGCTACAGAGATGTTGCTAAGGCCAGTGGATAAGGTTTGGCTGGTGGGTGCAGCTCTCAGATCAGCAAGGCCTTGTCTCCAGCCCTCATCTCTTCTACGTGGGAGCTGAGAACGTAAAATCACAATTTGTCTGGGGTAGGTGTGCAGATTTTACTGCTGGGAGCTCCTTAGGGAGCTCATCCATCTCCTCATGCACAGAGTCCGTGTATTCTACAAATACTGCCACTGCTAACACAAAAATAACACTCTGTCATACCACCCAAAGAGCCTGCTCTGTTTACAAGTTGTATCTGGACCTGACTTTTCAAATGAGGTTTTCCCTCCCTCTTACATGACTTCCCGGCATCTTCAAAGAGGATCTTGGTTTGGGAAATTAAGGATCAGAGGCCAAGTCATCAGGCAAGCTGTTTGCACATAAAGCATCAAAGCCCATTATTTTAATCTGTGATAATTACCACTGTTAGTTAAATCGTGCTTCCCTGATGGTTCTCAGCAATAAGCAACAAATGCACAACACATTAATTGCACAAAGTTGTTGCTTGTTCTGAGATCAATTTGTATTAACAGGAAAAGTTTCCATCTTAGTCAGCACAAAGATCTCTCACAGTGACTTTTACAGGGCTGGGAATAAATGTTTTACAGTGGAATTTTGCCCTGGAAGGATGAATTTCAAAGAGTTCTCTATAATCTAATGGTTACAGACTTTGTGTTTCTCCTTAATGGAGGAACTGTTTTATGCCAGAGTTGCTGATAGCTGTAAATGCTCCCCTCTTAAGTCCAAGCCCTGTATTAAAGCTTCTGGATCCTCATGATGAAAATCCTTCACTCGGGATTTGTGAAGAACTGAATTCCACACCAAACATTTCAGCTATCTGGCTTTCTGAAACAATACATTTTCTTCTAAGAATTGTACCTACCCTTTTCTAGAAATCTCTACCCCTCTACTCAGAGAGTAAGAATCTAATTGTGTGACCTAAGTATCCGGTCAGAATTAACCAATATGTCTAGAATTTTAAATGCTCATTACAAGCCAAATCTAAGTCCAAGAACATCCTGCTGGACTCACACAGGGCGAAATTCCTGGGAAGCAGAGCACTGGCACAAGCTCCCTGCAGACAGAAGCAGGCCACATATGCAGCACACAAGCTTTTGTCCCTCCTGCACAGGGATGATCCTGATCCTGAGTTAAGACTCACAAATAAGAAGTGATTTTGCACTGATCCTGCCCTGCTCACATGCTGATATTAAACCCATCAAACACCACTGTTTACTGTGACCCATGTAAGGTTGCAGCCCTCCCAGCAGTGAGCCAACATCTTTATCAGATTGGAACTGTTCACACAACACTGAACTTTCAGTCCATGTAATTGGTGAACACACAATTATTTCATATTCCTCCCTATCAAGAGAATCCTGGTCTGTTTGAATGCCAAAATGTTTTAGTGTTCCACAAATAAATAGAAAAGTAAATAAACAAATAAATAAAGTTATTTCACCTGTTAACACATGGGGACTGTTTGTTTTGGCCAGTTTGCATGGATTCTGAGTGCCAGGTTATGAATAAAATAATGTTCAATACTGTAAACATCTTGTGACATAAATTCCTGGCTCAGCATAAATACAGCCACTCTGTATGTGGCAGGTTTTTCCTGCATTCTCCAGCACTGACACCATTAAATTCATGTGTCTGTGACAGAGTATAAACATAATTGTAATTCCTAAAAAAAAAAGCAATCACAGATAAGCCAATTTGCCCATCCTAGGCCTCTGCTCCACTGGATTTTGCTTGCTGGAGTTTGGGTTTTTAGAAAGCAAAGTGCAACTACTGTATCCCAGTGGTTTCTGCACATGCTGTACATTCCAGAACAAAAAGTAGGTTTTCTGTTTAAAGAACAGCACAGTTAGAAAGATAAGATAAAACCAAACTGGAATATAACATTGCTGGGAAATGTTAGTCCTTTAGGCAAACACGAAATCAGTAATGTAAAGGGTGCTTTCTGAACAACACTGGCAAGGGCTGAGTTTCTCACACTGCCAGGCCTCCTTCCCAGGCAAAACCTTGTATTACTCTTAAGATCAGAAGGCAAATACAGAGCAGACTCTGCCCTGGTTTAATCCACTGCATTCAGGAATTAATTCCACTGACATCACCAGAGAAACAAAGTTAAGACAAGCCTAAGTGAAGGTAAGCTCCAGCCCTGAGGAAGGGACTGATGGTTTTGGCTCTGCCTTTAAACTCAAGCCTTTCTTTCACTTCAGCTGGTAGGAATGAGTGGGACTAGGCTATGTGTGTAGGTCCCAGTTTACCCTGAAAACCAGTTAAACCTTTTCTTCCTAAATATTTAATCTGCCAATTAATGCAGACAGCACATGGGAGATCATCCTGATCATCAAAGATGTTCACCCTGAACATCTTTGCTCTCAGAAAGGAAAAGCACAAAGTGTTTGCTGTTACCTTGGACCAGTCTCCTGTTTTCCACTCATAACAGCCTGTGTGATCCTCACACTCTTCCTCTTCTCTCGGCCTGGTGGCTGCATCACATTTGCCTTGGGAGTTTGTGCATGTCACTGTTCTTTTCTGAATTCCTCTGCCACAGTCTGCTGAGCACTGAAAAAAACAGGGGTTTGCTTTTTGTTACATGGTGCTTAGAAATGATAGCTTTTATGTTGGTAACACAGCTCAGAAGAAAAGCTGGGGTTATGAACACTGAGGAAAATGATAATCCATAAGATTTTATCACAAAAATCTAAGCCACTCGTAAATGAGTAATTTGAAAAGCATGATGACTGCTTGTGAAATACTTATGAAAAATGGCAATTCTGAAAATCAGTCTTCTTTGGAAAATGTCAGCTGGCTTTTTGCTAGAATTGGTGCCACTAAATCTTGTGTTGAAGAGCTCCTCACTTATACTGAAGGACACACTGAGATTCACTACTCAGAACTGCCACATCCCTTGATGTATCAAGGGACACATCAAGGGTGATAAATGGTGGTGTTAAATGTGATTTCAAATCACAGTAGCACGAGACCACTGTTATAAACACATTTCTGTAGCACAGTTTGTGTATATCATGGAAAAGTCACAATTCTCACAGGTTCTCATGTGAAACATGCACGTGTTCAGATTCTGATTTGCCATTGCTATCTTAATTCTGAAAAACTCCAAAAAACATTTAGTGAGTAAGCACAAATTATCCACAAATGTTTTTGGGCCTGGGCTCTATGGAATTAGCATCTAAGGAGCAGGGATATCTGGTCACTCATTTGTTATCCTTGCCAATGGCTGGAAATTCTTGTTTAATGAAGAATTTGTCTTGGGAAAAGGACACTTGCACGAACTGAACCCAAATTTTTGTTTTCAATAATCAGTTTGGTAATAGAGCACCTGTTGTCACAGCCACCTGAGTCCTTGTCACCACTCCTGAGCACAGCCAGTCTGCCTGCTCCTCATTCTCATGCCACTGCAGTGGTTAAGAGTGAGAAATTGTCTTGCAGAGCCACTGGGGACAGGTGGGTGGAAAAATGATCTATGTACCAGCTGAGATAAAAACTAACCTCCTCTGGCATGTCAAGTTCTCCCCTTCAGGGGGCCAGCGGGGAAAAGACAGTTGATTTGACACTGAATAAATAGTGAAGATATGAGATATTCTGTGAGGTCTTTTGAACATGTTCCAAGAAGCTTCTCCATCCAGGGGGTCTATGCTGGAAACAAGCGTCAGCTTGATATAAATTACATCAAATGGACAAATCTCAGCATGCCTGTCTAACCGTCTTAAAAACACAATCCAGGCAGTTCTGACCTGCTGGCCTTGTTAAGGACATGAATGACAAGCGTTTATGAGCTGGCAAGCAAACAGACATGCCTTTAAATACTTCACAGTACTACAAAGTGACTTCTTGAAAATCTGGGAAACCTTCCACTTAATTTACTGTGTGCCGCTCACGGCATGACCCCCTTACGGATGTAACATCTTTGTAAGGAGCACAATCTATAGTTCTGCTAAGACAGGGAGATGAATTCTTCCCAGATTTGCAAAATTCCACAAAAGGCTTTGCTGGACTGCTCAGAGCACAAGGCTTGCCAGAGATCCCAGGCTGGAGCTCCC
Organism: Parus major; assembly: GCF_001522545.3. Lineage (NCBI taxonomy): Eukaryota > Metazoa > Chordata > Aves > Passeriformes > Paridae > Parus > Parus major. The sequence continues at coordinate 16,914,704 of NC_031779.1, forward strand.
TAAATGTTACCTTAAGCCATGAATTTGCCCTAGATTGGGTAGACTTTCCCAAATTACAGATCACTTTCCTCAGGCCCCAGGGTGGACTCCTCAGGGCTGTGCTTGTGCATCTCAAACTACAAAGATCAAGATATAAAAATCTTTGGAATGGTCCAATTTACTCAAAGTAAATTAAGCTGAAGTGGGAGTATTTTTCACAGTAGGAGAAATCTCTAGGTGGGTTTTACAAGCAAGTCTGGGAAAAACACCAACTGTTTGTTCTTCCCACAGCCTTAAAGTCATTCACAGATTAATACTGCATATACTTTCCTAGACAAAACAGCATGAGCAAGAAGGTTTCCAACAGATCTTTGGTGGTCACATATAAATCACCCTCTTTAAGAGGTTTTTTTTTCCTTTCCTCAAGTCATCTGTTTTCATGAAGAATTTCTTAATACACAGATTTTACAGAGAGTCCACAAATTAATATACACAGTTTCTGTGTGTCTACTCGAGATCATTAAGTCTTATTTTATTAAATTACTTTGTCAGATCTCATGAGGCTTTGCAAAGGAGCAACACAACTTTGCAATTAAGACACAGCTCCTTTATCTGAAGAAAATCCATATTTTTTTCCACTCCAGTTCTCTAACAGTAGACATATTCACCTTCTCCTGACAGTCTCTATTTTTATCATTAAAAATGGGTTGAGCAGTACTTTGTCCAAAACAATCTCAAGTGTTTGGCAATACAAGGGGAACTTAATTTTTTCCACAATGAAGATTGCATTGGAATTTGCTGTGAAAACACACATTTTTGACCAGGGACCAGACATCAGTGCAGTCAACAGTGTTGTATAAGCAAGAAGCTAACAAAAAAAATAGATCAGGAAATTGATTTATTAAATTATACAATTGCAGTGATACTTATTCCTCAGTATCAGATTAAAATGCTGAGGAATAAAGTGATTACCACTGAAGAAAGTCCTAGGTGTGAGAAGGGGTCACACTGGCAGAGCATCAAATGTGTCCTGGGGTTAATTGTGCTTCATAACAGCAGAAATGGGCCAGAATAACAATTTTAAAAGTGCAAGTGCACAGTTACAGACCCAACAAATGTAAATAAATGTATTTAAGGAAAAGCAAACAAGCTATTGAAAACATTATCTAAAAATGCTATGTATTTGCAAAGGAGTTACATTGTCATAGATATGAAAGATTTCCACTGATCTGTAATTTGACTTACTCTGTTCCATAAGAGGGAGACAGAAGTACCTGGGATTGTTAACAAAATACTCAAGTAAAAAATCCACATGAAAACCAGGCAGGAATTGCACCCTAATCTCAGCTATAAACAGTTCAGCTGGTTTAGCTATAAGAAATAAAGAGGGCATCATCTGAAAGGGGAATGTCTACGACACACAAAAGACCTATCAGACAACTTACTAAAACCTTGGTGTGTTTCTGCACATCTTTTGTAACAAAAGAACTCAGAAAGATCACGAATCTCATGCACCAGTGAATGGATCCAGCACCCCACTGAAAGGGAACACTGCTCTCACTTAACCATCACCTCTCTTGCCAAACTAAGATTTCCTGTCCAGGAGGTGCACAATGAAATCCCATTGTGTTTGTGAGAAGACAGTTTTCCTCAGGATCCCTTCTATCCTGAGCTTCTGTGACTTTTAAGCACATTTCAGCCAATAATATTTAGCAAAATCGCTTTGACAATGTTTTAAACAGGAGCTCCCTGTTCCAAATAAAGGTGAATAATGAGGAATCCTTCCCACAGGAAGGGTTGTTGCGAGACAGCCAGGCTGGAATGAGGCTGGTAGAGCTCCAACCCTGCACCCAGAGTGAAAGGAGCTCATCACTCAGGTAGCCCAGCAAATACAATATCAAAGTGAACATGAGCATCCTGTAAGGAATGTTACAGGGTACAAAGTTGCCCTGTACTGAGTCCTGGTCATGAACTGCAGGCACACTCCCAGATCACTCTGCTGCTAAACAAAACACAGGGTAACTGGCTCAATCTCCCATTATTTACATCAGAAATGCATTCATAACACTTGGGAAAAAGTTCTTAACTCTGAAACTACTCTGAGATGCACCTTTTATACAAAATAAAGGCAGCTTTTTCTTGTTCCTGGAATTACACAAAAGAAGGCTGGATAGGACCCAAAGACTGTACATTCTCTGTAACATGCAGATGCCTGATAAGCCTGGTATTTCTCATACCACATTTAAATGGAGCCAGAAGCCCTGGGTTACTGCACTTCTGGCCTCAGGTCAATGAAAAGTTTTTCCTTCTTGGTCAGATTTTTCAGGTAGAAAGATACAGTCACTAGAGCACATCTAAAGCCTGCCTTACTGACTCATCTGGTCTGGAAACCAAATCTCAGCTCCTCACTGCTCATCTCAACAGATGAGAGTCCTGCCCAGCAGTCCAGTGCTCTGAGGATGCTGAGCATGAGAACCATGGATTAAGTCCAGTGTATCTGGAGTTCTGAGGAGTCTGGCTCCTTTCTGGAGTGAAGTTCCTACCTTTGACCACTCTGATGCTTCCCAGATGGACAGGCAGTCCCGTCCCTCACAGCTCTGCACCGTGGCTGGTTTGTTGCCCAGGCAGTAGAGATCCCTGGTGTTGACATAGGTGCCATTCTGCAGCTGGTAAACACAAGTGACCTCCCGGTGCTGCACACCCTTCTCACAAGTGGCAGAGCAGGGGCTCCAGTGGCCAGTCACCCACCTGGGAAGGAGCCAGAGGATAAATGTTAACAAACTGTATAAAATATTAATAGCAATTATAAAATAGCAATTGAATAAAATATTATGCTTCACTTAAAACCAGTGAGAAATGGGCAGCTCTTCCTGGATTTGTGGGTGCTTTGATAGTGCTGTGCTGTTGTCACCCTGAGCTCACTGATCCCCTCTGGGACCTGAAGTGTGGACACCAGGAGCTGTCAGTATGCAAGTGAATATTCCCTCCTGACTCCATTCCTTGCAAGGCAAAGGAGGCATCCTCCCCTCTCTGCATTCCAGCTCCACTGACTCCAGCAAGTGCTGGAAGCACAAGAGCTCAGCTACAAGACAGTGAATAAAGTGTCTAAGAAGGATCTGAAGGAGGAGGGATGGAGGGAAGGACATTTTTTTCTAAAAGAAAAGCAACATTGATCTTTAGCTTCCTGCAATCTGTCAGTGAGGAGCATGTTCTCTGTAATTACAGGCATTCCTGGATGGAGTGAGGGACTGGAGCAATAATTGTGCAGCCATTGAGCACCAGAAAGTTCTCATGCCTTTCTCACCAGGCAATTGACCTTCTAGCCTGTTATTCAGGACTGTCATCCAGATTAGTATCCCTACACCATTACACCATGAATCTCTTACTTGTCACCCAGTCCTGTGATGTCTATTATGGTAAGTGGCCCAAACAAGACTTCCCAGAAACAGGTCTGCTGAGAAATACTATTTCATTCTGCTGGAGGCTCCTGTAGTCTAGATAGAGCAACTTATTCACCACATTTCTTTTGAAGCTGTTGTGTGTTACTTCTCTGAAATGAATTAAACAACTGTTTCCCATCTTCCTGTTCCTGAAGGGAGGAAAATCAGTTCAGCACCATTTGTAGAAACATCTTCACCTGCTGCAATTGTCATGAATTTATTTGTAAATCCCATGACTGGCATGACAGCACTGATGACTGCACTGACATTGAAGGCAGAAGCCATTTGGTTTGAGCAGGACTGGGCAGACTGGCTGCCTGTCTTTTGTGGAACAGGGCCCTGCTCAAATGTTCCTGTGCATTAAAGCAGTTGACTGACACATCTGTGAATTTCTGTTGGCTAAAACAGCTGGCGAGACACCAAACCTGTTTCTCCAGACTGCAGTTCTGGTGCATCTCTGCAGCCTAGGGCTCAGTATTTCTTTTATGGAATGGGAAAATGTCAGCTGGGAAATTGAATACTAGGGCTGAAAGACTGACAAAAATAACCCTGAAGTGCAGAAATCAGTGTTCACTAAAATTAATAACCAGGCCCTCTTGGTATCAGCTGGGCTCTGCCCTGTTGGAGCAAACATGAGGGAATTATCTACCTGGGGGAAGGAACCCTTTGACAAAGGCCTGGAGGGATGAAATGATTGTGCTTTATGAGCTGAATGTTAGTCACAAGGCTGGGAAAGGGTTCTGTCCAGACTCCACTCAGCTAATATTCACTTCAGCACTGTGCTCTCACTGTGATCTACAGCTACTGGCAAAAGAAAAAGAGAAAGGGGCTGAAAGCAAAGGAGAAAGATAAAAATACATTCTTGGCAGAAGCTGCCTGTGAGCCTGCATCTAGGATGGGCAGCACACAGCATGCCAGCTACTTCCAAGATGCCTTAAGAAGAAAGGTTATGGCTTTCCTTTTAGGAAGGAAAATTCCTTTCTATTTTTTTTTTTTTTTGATTGTTGCTCTTGTGGAGGGAAGAAATCACCTGATTTCCACCTTGTTTGCTGGTCTCTAGTCAGTACCACTACAGGCATGACAAGAGCGTAACTAGAAAATCAGCACAGAAAAAAACAAGTAGTATCATCATGAGAAGAAAGATTGCACAGGGAACAAGCTTAAACCCAGGGTACCAATACAAAGATGTGCCTGTGGTGAAAACAATCTCCAGCTTTTTCCTTGGAGAGGTCAGCTTCAGCCACCATTCACCACATCCACTCCTGATTCCAACCCTGTGGTTACAAATCAGGTGAGGCAATGCTGTAAGGGATCTCTGAAACCTAACAGCCCACTCTGCCCCACCTGTGACAGTCAAAATACTTAGAAATTAAAGGCTATTTTAAAATGGTGGTTTTACTTTTACATCTAGGAGACTGGTGACATTAAATGTTTGAACAATACTAATATGTAAAGTAGGTTATTTTCAAAAGCACCAAGGAGATGATCACTTTGACCACTAAACTTCATCCTCTTAGTGAAATCTATGCTTGAATCAATGGCTTGTAAAAGCAATCTGGCAAACAAGTAAAGGTGAGTCCCACATACTGTGCTGGCAGTGCTGTGAACCCCCACAGTTCCCCCATATTCTCCTTCACAGGCAGCTGAAAATATTGTTTCAGTGCCTGTAACACACAGGAACTGTAACAATGTTTCAACAATGTTCACAACCAGAGTGGAAAGACAATGGATTTATGGATAAAGTGACTGAAGAATAAAATTTTTGCCAGTTTCAAATTTTTGGAAGGAATTTGCAGTAAGATATTAGCAGAATTACTATCTGCAAGTAATATACACACAGGAGAGAAAAATGTGATGTGAAAATGGTATCACATTATGATAACTATTAAATTGCACCCCAGGTAGATTTTTGTCTCTACACTGTCATTACACCTTCTGAACAGAGTGTGTTTAACAAGACCTTCTTAGAGGGTGATTCTTTTAAAGAAAGGGTAGGTATTTTTCTTATGACAATGTCAAAAATAACTCCAGTGTTCTAACTCCAAACCCCAGGCTGGCTCTGTATTATTGACTAAGCCAATTAACTGCTTAGTCAATAAAGCCCTGTGTATACCATATAAAGAATTTGGCTTCCAGTTACACTTTAAGCCTGTAAACTGATCTTAGGGATTGCTTGACACCAGAGTTCTTTTCAGTTTGGTCTTTTCCTCCCAGGTTATAACCTATCTTCTGGGACCATGGGAATTCTCCAGCTGGGGTCCCAGGAGAGCCTCTCATTTTGCCAACAAGCACTGATTTACGTGACAAACACACTCATCTTTCTCACAACCACAGGGATGGCTTTATCCCAAGTATTATTTTTTGTAATCTTACCTCTACAGAAGATTCAAGAGCTGAGTGATCCTTGCTGGTGGTTAGATTCAGGAAGAAAGTGATGAGCTTTTAAGCAAAGATTTTACCCTAGTCAGTGGCTGTCTTTCAAGCTAAAATATGCCCAGAAGGGTGTGATTTTCAAAAGCTTCAAAAAGCTGGGATAGGCAGGACATGCAATCTGAGAGGGCTCCTCTAAATCTTTGTCTTCTGAGTCTTCCTCAACCTCTGACCTCTCAGTATCTCTTCTGAGGAATTGGGAGCTCTTCCTCTAATCTGCTTTGGCAACACTCATCTGGAAGGCCCCTGGAGCAATCTTGAAATATCTTTTGGAGATTCAGTTCATCATCTGATCTTTCTATGGTTTGGATTAGTCATTAACCTTGAATTATCTACTCTACCTACTTGCCTAGACTCCCACATTTTCTAGGAAAAAAATTGCCTGCAGCACAATGAACATCAACCCAGGGGAGATGTATGTCTGCAAATGAGGGATTGTAGCTAAAGATTTGGGAAAAAAAAAATTAGGAAGATAAAACGGATCAAGGCTGAAGGATGGGGGTGAGGGAGAGCAATCAAAAGACATGAGGTCACTTTTCTGAGATTTGCAGTCTATTATAGCATAAAGCCATTACATCTTCTGGGGTAAAAACTGTAGCCCATTAAATTTCCCCTGGTTGTTTCTGCCCTGAGCCCTGCAAAAGAACAGTGTTCTCTTCACCTAACTACACATCCATGCCATGTTCACACATTCCCTCACTACCTACAGGGTGCTTTTGTTGCCTTCCCAATGCTACAAGTGACATTAATTTCCCTGCTTTCACAGTAATAGCTCAGATATGACCAAAGACATGTTTGCAATAACACCTTTTTTTGTTATTAAGCCTGTTTTTTTAGAGCTGGCTCTTACCTACAAGCAATTTAGAGCCTGTCCTACTACTGAGTAAAGCATCAGAGGAGACTTCCTACAAAACATGTCAGAAAAAGCTCTCTGACAGAAACTTATCTAAAGCCCTGTAATCTGAGGGTTCTAATAGATTTGATTGAAAACCTTTTGGTTTAATGCACAGGTGAGGATAACTCTGTGCCCAGTTAGCATTGGTTGTTTTTAGCACCATTTTGTGATGCAAAATCATGGCGAAATTACTCTTAGTTTTCTGAGGCACCTGGATGAAACCGTGGCTCTACTGATTTAGGCAAAAATTCAGACCAGCTTTCAGCAGGGCCAGGATTTTACATTGGATAATTTTAGCAAGGAGAATTGGAAAAGATTTCTGAGAATCAGTCATGTGGAACTGACAGATATACTTTGCTTACAGCTGTCAAACCAAGCTCATGCTCGACTATGTAGAAGAAAAGTCTCTTTACAAATAGAATTGTTTTCCATGAAACACACACTCTGCTGTGGACTGTCCTCTTCTGAAGCCCTCCACCATCTCTCTGCTGCACTGGGCTCAAAGCAATCAGGTGAATCTTGTCTTTTGAGAACAGGTTGTGCCACACCCAGTAACTAGAAGGCTTTTTTTTAAAAATTTTTTTGAGAAAAGTACAAGGAATCTAGTAGAATAATACAGCTGCTGATGTTGAAAGTAGGACTCCAAGACTAACATTCCTGTCTGATTGCCTTTATAAACAGTGCTCAGTAATTTTCCAGTACAGTAGTCATTCTGCTAACAGACTTGCCAACTTTCACTCACACAGGTTTCTTTTTTTTTCTAGTGATTATCATTTTGACAGGTTTTTTGTGGGTTTTTTTTTTTCAATTTCTCACCAATAAAATCAGCTATGGAACAATGTTTTATAATTTACATACACCCTGGGAAGTTCTTTTTTTAAAATGGAAGCCATTGTATTCCCTCTCCTCCCTGAGATGAGCAGATCTCTCAGTGTGGGGTTGGTGTGAGGTGTCCTGCTGGCTGACACCAAGGGACAGAATTTCAGCACTCTCAGAGCTCCTCTGCAGTGAGTTTCCCCTACCTGCCCACCTCCACAGCAGGTGTAGCTTTGATGGGGCAGCTGCTTTCCAGCTCCATTCCCTGCCTTTCCAGGGAGGCAGTGCCGCCTTCTCAGCTCCCACCACATGATGCAAACTGTGAAGATCATTACAGCAGGCAGCAGGAGGAGTGGATTTCACAATTAAATATTTTGCTAGATTATCCTGCTAATCCCTTTCTGTGGGTTAGAACTGCACTTGGCCTGTAGAGCTTCAAAACAAAGCAGCACAGATCAAGTAACATTTTAAAGCAAGGCAATGGTCAACCACAAGGTTGGTGAGTCAAACACTGCACTGGGAAAGAACATGATGGAAACCAGCCTGGGTGTTTACACCAAAGCTAAGGGACCTGTCTCATGACTCCATGTGGAAAATAATGCCAAATTAACTCATGCTCTAGCAAGTCATCTTGGATTGTTTGATGTAAATGCATTTAGCAGTAGCCAATAAGCACTTTTCATTCTACCCTGCCTGCTCCCCAACCTTCTCTGCCAGAATTAGTCCACTGAGTTGAGTTGCTGGATTTGCTGGAAGACACAAGCAAATTGTCTTTCAGTGGCTAATTAGCCACTGATTGGTACTTGATGACCTGCCTACAACCTGAAGCACAGGAGATTTTGTCTCCTTTTGGTGGATGGGGATCCACATCAACTCACCTGGGTCCCAGATGTGCCCACAGCAGGACATCAGCCACCCCCTCACAAGGGTGCCCAGGAGTGTTTCAGGTTTTCTGGTCTGCAGAATTTTGGCTTTTGCTTCTGCAAGTCCCATGGTAACCCTGCTGCAGGCAGTGTCCCCGAGGAGCTGCCACCAGAGCGCAGCATTCCCTGCTCCAGCCGGTCCAGCACAGTCCTGGCAAATTCATTAAGCTCAAGCTGATCCTGGAGATCCCAACTCCAGCTTTGGGAAGTACTTCAAAATGAGCTCTTACGTGGTGCCTCCTTGGATCAGAGGGTGCTAACATTACTACTGATGCCAGATTTCCAGGCTAAAATGAAACCCTCCCCACGACTGTTCATTCTTTTTTTTTTCATGTAACCAAATCCAACACACACCAAGGATGTTTCTGTGCACAAGGCACAGACAAGGGTTTGAACCTGTTGGCATTGAACCTTATGGATGATAAACATTTGTACAGCTTCCAGAAGAGCCTGACTGCATTAATGAAAGGACTGACCCATTTGAAGCCATTGAATGTCCAGCTCAGCCTCTTCAGTTAACAAAATCCCAGATCCCTCCAGTTTAGTGCAATTTCTATACAGCACTGTGAGTAATTTGCTGACAGTCTCAGAGTTTTCCAGCATATTTTCCCACCCAAATTCCACTATTTGCAAGACTATCACTTCACAAAATAAATCTGAGATTGTTTTCCTCCCTATCTACCTGTGATGAGAACGCACAGAAATGAGGTGCAAACAGCCCAGAATCAGGGGGACAGACTGATTCCTGTATTATTCTGGTTTCTGTATTCCTGGGCTGTTAAAACAGAGCACTGTCACAGGGATATGGCAGAGTCTAGAAGGCAAGGTTGATTCTCAGTCAGCACATGGATATACACCCTGAGCCTAAATCACACCAGGAATCAAAGAAATGGGCACTATCAACTATCACACACTGAGGCACCATTAATTTTGGCACTCCCCAGCCTTTGGACACATTTTTGAGGTGCTGAGCCAGCTGGGGCCTTGACTGACTCTTAGAACTGGCTTCATTTTTCCCCAGTGGGCACTGCTGTGGTGTGTGAGCCCTTGGAGAACCTGGTGCTGGATTCCAGCCCATGGATGGAAAGTGAAAGGGAAAGAGAAGAAATAAAGAAGGAAATGATCCATGTAACCACAGAGCTGACCCCAGCAGCGTGGCAGCTTTTAGAGCTGATTTGGAGGGCAACAATAATCATGGACACAGTGGTAAAAGGAAGCAAGATAGGCTTCCTCCAGGCAAAACTCATTGGCTGCATTTCTCTGACTAAAATAACTGGTTTTCCAGACAAAGGAAATGTGGTAGATTTAATCTGTTTGGTGAAGAACTCCTTTTGCTGCATGGGAAATACTGGTGACATGCTGGGAAACATGGATATAATTGTGTAATTCATAGAGAAGTGAGAGCTGGCCGCCCATCAGCACCTTCAGTGCTGCAAAGGAGTATCAGGTATGAAGGGAATTTAGATCAGTTTCTAGTGGGCTTCCTGAAAGGTCTGTCTTGCATTTGATCTAATTTAGTATGCTCATTAATGACCTTGGCACAAAAAGAAGAAAACTGCTGAAAAAGTGGGTAAAAATGCTGACAATACAAAGCCTAGAAGCAGTGTCAATGCCTCAGAGGATTAGGATGTCATACAGGAAAAACTGAATAACCTTGAGTACTGCAATAACAAAGCTAGGATGGAAATAAACAGCACACAGTGCAAGGCTGAGTGCTCAGGGACCAGTAACAAGCATTTCTGTGTTAAAGTAGGGTTCATACAATGAAATAAATAAGGAGGTAAAACATCTCGAATGACTCTAAGCCACAAATATGATGCAGCCATGAAAAAAAGCAAGAAGAAGTTAAAGTAATGGATTTAGCCCAGAAAAATGATGGAAAGAGGAGATACAATGGTTTGTTGTATCCTGTGGCAAATAGCCTAAGGCAGAGAGGAAGGGAGGGAAAATACTGTGTGAGAAAAGGAACAGAGCTGATGCACAAAAAAAGAAAGGCTGAAAAATGACAATGAGTAACAGGCTAGAAATAAAAGGTTCTGACCCACATGAAGAGCAAGGTCAAAGGAGAACCTTCCAGTGAGGGAAGGAGCCTGTGGAAAAAGCTCAGCTTATAGAAAGGAGTCTAAGACATGTTTCTGGTAGTAGCAGAAAACTAACCCTTGGGCTCAGGAGATACTTTAAAGTCCTAAACAGTGAAACTAAGGGCTCAGGGTTTCCCGTGGTTTTCTGTAGATGCAGCCAGGGATTTCTGGCATTTATGCTGCTGTTCAGCATCCATGTAAGAATACCAAATATTCAGCAGGCCCCTGAAAGGACTCAACCTCTCCTAAAATCTCTTACAGCAAAGAGGAGAAAAACTACCAGCGTTTGCACACAGTCCATTACAAGTCCAACAGTTGGGGAATTTCATGTGGTTTTGGTGCTTTTCCTGCGTTGGAGGGGAGCAGTTTCATAGCCACAGACCCAACCATGCATGTAGAAGTGTGTGGCCACTGGCAGAGCTGTGTTTTCAGTGAAAACAGCTGATGTGATCTGTGATTTCTGAGTCTGGTGCCAGCCCCAGGGCTGGCTGTGCCGGAGTATTTGGGTTGGTGCTGGAGTGCTGGAAGTGACCCATACGCGCCGCATGCAGGAATCCAGATTCCATCTGGTTACAGCGGGCTTTTGTAAAAAATATCTCAAGAGCTAGGCAAAGGATTAGAATAAAGAGGTGCTAATAGGGTGCAGTTGGGACAGGAAAGGAAGCTGTAAAGAATTTAATGGAAAAAGAGGGTCAAGGAACATAAAAAATAAAATAGGAAGAAAAAGAGGCATTTTTTTAAAAGGTGAAAGAGTAACAATAATAAAGAATGAAAGATTCTTTTATTTTTGCCAGTTTCAACAAAACCCTTAAGAAAATTCTCTTCTCTGACGTTTAATTTTAAAACATGTCAATGTATCCAATCAAGTTTTAAATCCTGCTTTGTTTTTCTCAGATGCTGGGTTGCAGTTGGAGAATTCCAATCTTCTCCTTGGCTTCATGAAAGTAGTGTCCCCTGCCCTACATTATTTGGCTCTCCTGAGAGGTGGCTGAAGTTCAAAGGAATCTATAATTTACAAAGCACTTTGGGATCGTGCTGGAAGAAAGACACTGTTATTAATAACATACCCTTTTTTCCTCCTGATCACTTTATAAATGTGGGTAACTGCTTTTTTTACTTTTATTACAATCTCAACAGCAACAGCCTCTTCCTGCACTTAAACAATATGATCTCACCCCATCCCAAGGAGTTTGCAATCTAGCTTATACATGGATTGAAAGAAGAAACAAAGGGACACTGTGGGATAGTGAATTCAAGCCACACAGCCCATCCAAAAGCGAAACAGAGACTGAGTGTCCTCTGACCCAGTCCTGTGCTGGCCAAAAGACCCCTCTCTAGAGATAAAAACTCTGAAAGGTGATTCTCCTAAATTTTGAGTGAAAAGTGTAAATGCAATTCAAAATGCACAAAACAGAGCAGGTTTACTAGAGAAAGGAGAGCATTGTTCCTTCTTCTGAACTCAGGTGAAGGGCTTAGGTCTGAGTGGAAACGGGAAAGGACCTTATTGTAACAAGATGCTACAATAATTTTACTTGAAACCCTAAAACAAATTCAGGGCTCATAAAAAAAGCATTGACATGGTGAAAGAGAATGGTTTCTTTAAGATGTTCTTGGTCAGAGAATATGCTAAGCATGCATTTCTAATGTCTGGGTGGGCAAACGCAAGTGGAAATTTAAATTCTACAGAGGCACAGAGAATGTGCTTCTGAAAATGTTTCCAGTTAAAAGCATGTTAAGTGTGAAAGTGTAGTCTACACGGAGGGAGTGGGGGAGTGTGGTCTATCAGATCATCAGCAAGGATTCTGTGGCCTTTCCAGGTTCTAAGCACATTCAGTGTCTGCTGTCGTTACTCTGAAATAAACGGACCAACGAGTGTCCCTGTGCCAGAGCTCATTGCAGCTGGGCAGAACTGTGCTAAGCTGTGCCCATAAACTGCCTGGTGGCTCCACACAGAACAACACAGGAGAAGAGAGACCTTGGAATAACATTAAGGGCTGGACCTAATTCCCCAAAGGAACACAGGCTGGATACAGGAGCAGAGTAATCCTTTCTCAAGAGGTTTTGTGTGATTTAACCTCACCCACTGTGACTGCCCTGGATAGGCAGCAATACCATGGTGGGAGAGCACCAAAGAGACTTCCCCAGGGGCTCAGGGTCATGGAGATCCCTCAGAGCACACCATGGGTCTCAGGGCTCTGACAGACCTCATGGCCAGGACCTCCCATCCTTGCTCTCAGCTGGTAGAGGCAGAAGCTGCCCACGTCTTTCAGAACTTTTAAAGTTGCTTTTCTTCATCTCTACCACCTGGAACCCCTCCTATACCTGCCTGGGCTCACTCCAGTCTACTCCCAACAGCATTCCAAAAGGTCTGGGAGAAATACTTCTGCCAGGACAGCAACACAAGCAGATGTTTCTTGTTTCTTTCTGAGAGAGTGACATGACTGAAATCCCAGCCCCACTGGACTTCCTCATGGAAATGACAGTTGTTTCTTTGAAGCCATGGGGATTTTGGCTCTGCTCACACACCAGGGTATCTCATTATACCTTTCAGTACTGCAAGTTGTACAGCAGCAACAACAGGCAGTGCAGACAGAAAATGAAACCTGAAGCAGCCTTATTGATGGATGATCTGACACTTCATTTCCCTGCTCCAGGGCACTTTAATCAGAGTGCAGGTCTAATTAGAAGGAAGTGTGCTGTTTGTTTTTCTCCCATTGTTTCTGCCTGCAGGATTAGCTCTGTAGGTGCATTTCTCCAGTTTGATTATCCGAGATGCAGGAGCCAGCAGGTTGGTTTGAAGATTTTTTTTTAGGTATTGTTCAGCTTTATCCAAAATTGATTTTACCACAAAATATTCTTAGTTGAAAGGAACCCACAAGGGTCACTGAGTCCACCTCTGAAGTGCATGGACTAAACCCCTGATTCTGGTGTTATTCTAACTACCATCAAAATTGGAGTTTCTACACTACTCTCCAATTCTAAACATCACTGCAGAGCAAGAGTGAACTCTTTTTTGTTAGAAAACAAACTGAACAAATTAATTTACCTTCCTGTCTTTTGTCATTTTGGCCAGAAATATCTTTTTTAATATAATATAGATCAAAATTAATTCAGCTAAAATGCTTACCAAATTAAAAAAAAAATTATTATTTTTAGAGATCTCTAATAACTAATGAGGAGAAAAGCACCCTTACTGAGGAAAGCTTCTAAAATGTGTTTCATCATAATTTAATTTCTTGACTTCAGGTTTTTGTAGTACTGTTTGACAGTTAATCAGACCCCATTCTGTGCTGATTCAAAAAAAGAAAGGTTAGATATGCAGTCACTGTACTCCTGTCTAACTTTATATTGTAAAATTGTTCTGTCTCCCAGGAGGCAACCAAGGGGAAAAGAAAACCATCCCCAAACAATGCATGAAGGCATGTAATCTGGCCTTACTGACCACAAATTAAATGGGCTTTGTCTGAGGTAATGAAAATCTGACCTGCTCAACAAAAGGAAATGAATATTACAGCTGCTTACTGTGGCTAACAATGTGTCCCAATACTTTGAGACATTTTCACTGTGTTCACCAGATGGAGGCTTTGGAAAGGGGCAGTTTCTGAAGGGAAAGGATTTTGTTTTTTAGTGTTTTTTAACTCCTTACCGTGACTGGCAGGGGTGTGTGTTACATTTCCTGACCTGGGGCTCGGGGCGGGTCACTCGCTGGCAGTCACTGTCATTCACCAGTGTCATGGTCTTGTTAACGATCCGAGTGCAGGACACGATGGTTTTCCGCTCACCTGAAAGCCAAACCAAAAAGAAATGAACAAAACCAAGTCCACGCATCAACCAAAACTCAAAAGCTTGGGGCTCTCTGCTCCCTCTACCAGATGTACTCTACCACCTCTGCAAGAAATCTTATTCTCCACTTCTACCTGATCTTTTTACTGGCATGTTTTGGTTTTTTTTTTTTTTCAGAAAAGCTACAACTCTTTCCCCAACAATCATGCAATTGAGTGTTTCACAGGAGCAGCAAGTTGGGCTTTCTCCTTCTAGTGTTTGAAGTGGAAACAAGCTTTAAAACAATTTGTTTTCCTTTCTGCTTCCTCCTCCACAGGTAGCTGTGCCCTGTCATCACCTCGGGCAGATGTGCTGAAGTCACACGACCTCCCAGCCCCTGATAATGTGACTGATAATGACAGGACAGCTGCCTCCTGCTGCTCCCCAGGCAGGGAGTCAGGATGAAAAGGAGTGACCGAGGTTCAAGAGTCATTAACTGGGCTTGTTCATATTTCAGAAGGAGAAAATAAAGCTACCAATATAAATTATTTCTCATCTTCTGCTCCTCCAGTCATATTGCTTTAAAATCCTTGTGGCAGGAGGCATCTCAGGAGGAGACAGCATTTCTCACATAAATTGTGCATCAGAAGTTTCATCCAGTGTGGCCCTCAGGGTTCAGCCTTTTACTGAGTGGCATCAGGAAAGCTGTGCCACAGGGAGCACGATAGTGACCAGATGTGACAAGGAAAGTGTCACTCCTGCACTGTGTCACTTTGCTTTACTGCTAATTACTTTGGTTTCTCAGGTTTGCTTTCTAACCCTGAGTCTGTGTCAGATTGAGTTTATTCACCATCTGTAACTGATAATAAAAAATAACTCACATTCTGTTAATAAAAAATATGCAAACTTGTGTATGGAAAGGAGAAAGGCCCTTCTCAGCTTTGATAAGTGGCAAAAGCACTGGACAGCTAAAATAAAAGTCCAATTATCAAGCTGCTACTGTTGGGAACCATGCTGGCAGACACTGATTTGATTCAAATTTGTAGCAGGCTTACAACAAAAATCAGAAGAGCCACAAATAAATTTCCTTTTCACTCATTTGAGGGTTTAGTGGGTTAAAAATTATTATTTTAACGCACGAGTAAAAGTGTCTATTCTAAAATGAGTCCTATTTACAGAAAAAAAAAAATCAGTAATTTCAGTGCACAGAGGGCAGTGAGCCTGTAAATGTGAAGATGAGCTCTTTCCTTCTGTCATATCACATCATAAATAGCTGAGTCTGCTGGTGAAGACAGACTGCCCAGAATGCTTGGAAATGATCTGTTTTCCTCAGGGAACAACCTACTTCTTCCAGCACTAAAAATGCAATGGACAGTGTCTGACAAACCCGTCTCCGGTTTCACAGCATCAGCTCCCCCCAGGGCTCCAGCAGATCCATCTGGGCACATCCAGAGATCTTCTGGGAAGGGAGCTGTGCCGTGTGCTCCTGGACTCCCAGCACATCCACCCGGCATGGGAGCACCCGATGCAAATCTCCAGGAGCTGTCACAGCAGCACTGCCCCGCTCCATCCCTGAGGAGGGAAGTGCCTTTCCCTGAGCGTGCCTGGTCCTGTGGAAGTGCTGCTCCAGGAATGTGATGGGAGCTGAAGGCACGGGGCTGCACACAGCGCCTGGAGCCATCCATGCACCAGGAATCCAGGTGCAGCTCCAGCCTGCGGTGACAGAGCAGTGTCCCTGCCAAAAGGCTGGCTGGAAATTAACTGTGGGGATGGGGATCAGAGCTGGGAGTGCTGGTGAGAATGAGCTTTCATGGAATTCATTACGGCCAAGTTCATTTTCATGGCCAATTTCTACCTCTCCTGTGGGTGGAGCCTGCAAACATCACACAGGGATTCCTACCAAGCTTCCTGGTGTCCCTACCTCCTCCACACTGCACACTGCATCCTTCCCATCCGCTGTGCGTCCAGATGTACAAGGAATCCTGTTGCTTTTCTGGCTCGCTTCTGTTTTCAGCAGTATAGTTTACAGGGATGGTGTATTCATAATGAATTCCATAATTCTGGTCATGGAATAACAGCACCTGGTTCGGCAGGAAAAGAGAGGCTGTTGCAACACACTGTGCTGAGAGAGCCAACAGGCTGTAAGATAGCACTGCTGGAAATGCTGGCTCAGGAAAAAATTCCTAAAATATAAATACCTTGTAAAAGGCAACCAAATCTTTATCTAGAAAACTTAAATTACAATGGTACTGGTAAAACAGTGCAACTGCAGAAGCAAGAACTGCTTATGATTTGTGAATATCTAAAGCACTCACAGGGATGTGTAAACCTGGAATTCAAGGCCTAACTTTCAGCCTCATATGTAATCAGCAGGACACTGGCTATTCAAAGAGAAAGACAACAGGAAGCATTAAATCAGCACTTTTCATATAACAACTACTTTCAAGAGCATCTAGAGTTAAACATCTGAAAGAACAAGGTGATGCTTCTCAGAGTAAAAACTGCACAAAAAGTCCCTTGTCTCCAGGTGAATGTGGCATTCAAGGCAAGCATGACTATTCCTGCTGACAAGCTGTAGCAGGATTTTACGTCTCAGAAAACTGTGGATGACAAGCAAAAGCCATATCATACAGCTGGCAACATATATTTTCATCCCTGCTTATTGCTAGAGGAAGGTGAAACCGGCTTCCAACAGCAGGCTATTTCCTATGGAACCACTTGTGATGTCTCCAGTGTTACTACTCCAAAATACCCTCACTATTAACAAAGGAACTGAGAAAAATGTTTATGTTTTCACCATAGGCAGATGAGAGTACTGGTCCTGTTTTGATTTACATGTTGGACTTCAGTTGGCTCTCACTTTCTCTGGCTTGAGTCAGAATTGATTGGAAGAGCTCCATCACATGGAGGATGGGGTCCATGGAATCTGAGTTACCACAGTATTAACAAATGCCACAGAAGTACTACTGTAATGTTCATGCTGTGGCTTTAAACTTAATTATACTTATTATTCCATGATCTGAGCAGCACTAGACAGATGAATTGTGCTGGCTTTTGTCATCTACTGAAATAGGAGCAATGCCTTATCAAATAAGGTATTTTAAGCTCATAAGTGGAGCAAGCAGCTGCCTGTTTGAAAAAAAGACAAATCTGCAAATGCTACTTTCTCCCAACAATAATTGTTTCCCCTTCAGATTTGCACAAATAATTCCTACTTAACCAATAACCTCACTAAAGCTGTCAGGAGCTCGTTTAACCAAAGAAATGCGCTGGAAGAAGGGGTCCTGGCAGCCTGTGCTAAGAACACTGGAGGGACTCCACAATCTCAGCATCCAGGAGCTGCTCTGCACAGGGCAGAATCCTGGGCAGATGAGCCTCTTCCAGAGGATGTGGGGAACAAAGACATGATTTTGCTTCAGCTACAGAGGGAGCCTCACTAGCAGGACCAAATACCAGGGTTGAACCCAGCCAGCCATCATTACAATTTCAAATATGAATGTTGTTTATTTTAAACACAATTCAAATACCAGGCAGCCAGAGGCAGAGAGCTTGAGCCCTGCTCTGGCTTTCTTGAAGTGCAGGAGATATGAACTCCTGTTCTACAGAACTGATCAGTCAGCCTTGTCTAAAGCCCCCTTCTGCTCTGGGAGTGTTTGGTTGTCCTCTGTTGCACAAGGAGGACTAGCACAGGCCTACTTACACAAACATCAGTTTCTCCAAGAAATACACACACAGCAATGCACTTGGAGAAATGCCTCGAGTATTAAAAACCAGCTCCTAAAAAGAAATCCTTATTATCTCAATATGGCTGCAAGACTAGTGAATCTAAAGGCCCATATGAAACCAATTTCATGCAATTTCATAGCCATATATAATTGGGGTGTGTGTGTATGTGTGTATAATTGGTTTCAAATGCAGGTCACAATAGATTGACTGAAGCTTCTGGCTCTTTGTCAGTCCAGTGTATTCCACCACTGTTTGAACAACAGTTTTCTATTTAGAGGGAACTGGTAACCATCCTGCCTTTCTTGTGTTGAAAGAATGAAACCCACCACCCTGTACCAAGGAAAAGATTTGTACCTGATTTGAAGCAAAGACTTTATGTGTGCTTTGTTTACCACTGGCAGTGATTTAAAACCACATGTTTTTTAATGGTCTGGTAATTTTTACATTCCTCATTTTTAATCATTTCTGTAAAGGAAGGTGAAGAAGGAACATTTCCTCTGCTTATGTCTACTGAAAGAGCCTGTGTGTATCTGGACACTCATAGAGAAGCTCAAAATCGCTCCTTTCCTATGTTAGCTACTTACTCCTTAGTGAAGGAGAACTGAGCATTTCTTTAAAACCAAAGCTCTGCTGAATCTGAGGTACACAAAATGCCAATAACCAGATTTTTCTGCAGTGGTCCTCAACCAAGTAATGCCCCGGAAGGCTCCACGAGCTGCCAAAGGAACCCTGCACAGCATCTTTCCAAATGGTACCTGTGCAACTCCTGTTTCTCACATGAGGTTGGGAAGACCTTGGCAGTACAAGATACTTTAGCAGAGTCCTGGTTTCAGGAGGGAAGGCTTGTGTTAAGGCCAAAGTCAAGCAGAAGCTGATGTTTCTGATGGTGAAGAAGGTGCCTGGTGCCTCCTTTGAGAGGGCACACCTTGGGTTACACAGGTGAGCCAGGAAGGTGCTGGTGTGCCCAACCCTGCACCTCTGACTATTCCAGCTGTATTCTCTTTGAACCCAGCTTTACACTGGTCTGTGAGCCTGTAAACTCACTCATCTGTCTGAGAAAGCAAAGACAAAACCCCTCATGTTCCTGTGTGGCAGATTTTGACACCAAGAAGGTACTGACAAAGTGGAGTATTACTGTCAACTTTTTGTGCATATGAAAAGTTCAGGCTTCTTTGGAGCTTTTCAAACTGGGTCAGGAAGTGTTGCACAATGAACACCAGCAAGCCAAAAAAATCAGGTGAGGGAAGGGAGAGAATGCCGATTTCTAGCAGTGCTTAGCCTTTAGTGTTTAGCCTTTAGAGAACAAACATGGCAAAAACTCACAAGGAGAAGAAACAGCACAGAAAAAAAATGGAATAGAATAAAAAAGTTACAGGAAACAATGAAAATACTAATATACTTTCTATGCAAACCTTGCTACAGAACCTGTAAAGCTTTCTGCAGACTTTTAAACAGATATATGAGACAAGAATTATTACAGCTGTCTCACAGATACAAATGCTAAGGTTACACCAGCATTAAGGGACTGGCCCATGGGTCACTCTGTCACCCACCAGTGACAGCTCTGGGACCACAGTCCTGCTCTTCTCCCCCCTGTGGACTTCTCATTCATGCTCAGCCACATGGCTGCTCATAAAATACCAAGCTGGGTTAACAGAAGGGCTATGCTGAACATTAGGAAAAAATGTCAAAAAACACCATAAACTACATACAATTGAAAAAACAATATAGAGAAAACAAAGAACATTTCTGTGTGTAATTAATTCATTACTTAGATTCAAATTCATATATATCATCTGTGCATGCTAGATCTGCACCTCTTCTGTTAGAGAACAGAGTACTTAAACACCATACATCCTGTCAAGAGATGAAAAGACATTTTAGCAAATATGCTTTTATGTGAGTGATCAGGTATGTCCAAGAAATAAGAAAGGTCCTTGAGAGAACATATATCCTCTAGAATGGACCTGTCTGGGACACATTACAGGGGTATCCTGCACTGGACATGAGCTGAGTGGGACACTGCCTGCTCCCCCAGAATGGAGCATCACTTTTTGAGTGGTGAGCTGGGCTTCTCCAGCCCCTGCAATGCTGTAAAAGAACACTGTGGTGAGGAAACAAACAATCAAAATTTAACTTTCAGCTAGTATATAAACCCTTTCTGTTGCATCACTTAAGAAACACAAACAAAGGATATAAAGTTACCATCAAGTGCAGTGGTATTTTAGTTGGTCCTTTGGCAGAGATTTTCTCCCACAGCCCCCTTCGCACGTACCGGACAGTGGTGCCTGCGATCTGAAACTCACCAGGAAGCTCAATTTTCCAGTCGCTGTTAATGGATCTCTTACTGGAATCTTTTAAAGCTGGAATGAATCAAACACCACAGAATGAAATGCAAGCAAATTGTAATTACAATACAGTCTACTGAGCCTTTGTCTCAAGCTACCTCAAGCACAAGATGCAGAAACCTTGATGTGAGTTTAAAAGAATAAAACCCTCCACTTTTAGATGGCCCATTGTAATGTTTCTAACTTGGATATATTCTGTACTTCAGTTGATAACAGTATTTTAAAGAATTAACATAAAATTCATAGATCATTTATCTCTAAACTCTCCTTCTAAATGCAACAACTCCGCAATTTAGTTTCCATGCAGAATTTTCTTTCAGTTTCCAGATTTTGAGACCACGTTTTCCTTAACTCTCCTTGAGAAAAAGATCAATCAAATCTTTGGTGCTTCACATGTGAAGATTTGCAAGTGCAAAATACAACTGATGCTGTGTTTGTGTGTACTCTATGTGAAAACAAAATGTGAACTTGGCCACCCTCTTTTCAGTGTCCAAGTGCTGGACACAAACATACAAGGTCAGGTGCTGTAGGATTAAACTCATCCTGTGCATCAAGGCCAACTTGGAAAGCTCAGCTGCAGAAGGAGGATGAATATTGAGAAGAAAAGACACTTGGAGCTGTATGTTCTTTCTTCCAGCATAACTATTGCATCAGGATCACTGATGTCCTTCAAACACTCAAAGACAACTCCAGCCATAAGGGCATCACATTACTGCTGACTCATCAGTGGAAGCTGGTCTAGGGATTGATGTGTTTTCTGTGTTAGAACGGAAGCAGAGTTATCCAGATGTTGGTGTGATGCACTGAGGGAAGAGAAAATTGGCAGACCCTGTTGCAGAGGAAAGTGCCAGGCCCCTTTGTGGAGATCCATTCACCGTGATCAAATCTGCCCTGACAGCAGACAGACAGAATATCCCACATGTTACTGGGCTTCCTTAGTTCAAGGTTAACTGTGTCTTTTGGCTAAGCCTTTAACAAGATGTTTTTTTAATCTCTAGCATCTCATGCCTATTTTATTCTCTTCCAGTAAAGAACACAACTTTGCTCTCGCTTAACTGAGTGCATTGCAAGAAGGTAGAGAAGCTGTTCAATAGCAGCTTCTTTTGGAAGTCAATAGGAAATCTCCTATTGTCATCCCTTTGGATCAAGCCTCCACAGCCTGCAAACCCTTCTGGGTGTGCTTAGGATATACATATATAATTTGTAATATCTAAACTCTGGGGGAATCTGGAGCAAGTGGAGGTCAGAATGTTCTCTGCATCTGCATGTGCCTTTTGAAGGACCTGTACACTGGGAATTGATGGGAAAAGGTGGGTATCTGTTCTGCTGCACACAACCTTCCTGACAGCTCTCAGAATCCCATCAGAGGCTTCAAAATCAGGCTGAAGGGGAATTGAAGTGGGAGAATATTTTTTCTGAGGAAAGTTTCCTCTGGCACACAGCCTGGAGTACGATGGTGTCCTGACATTCGCGTGCTACAGCAATGTGTTTCTCCCTATGGCTAACTTCACTTTCTGCTTTGTTCCTCAAAGTACCTTCTGCAAGCTCCAGACACAATTCTGAAGCAGGATTGCTTTCCTCTGCCAAGGCCAAGTGGCTTCCAGGCAGATCAAAGGAGCCACCACGCTGGCCCTGAGGAGCCATGAACACAACTAATCAAAGCTGTGGATGAGATAAAACTATCTCCAAGCAGCATGGCTGACTAGGAAAGATATCCCAGCACATGCTCAAAACTGTCAAAGGGGTTGAGTGACGTAAGTCATGCTTTGGTTCCAGCTCACCATCAAAGGGAGATAATTTGCTGATGAAAACCAACGTTTCATCTTTGTGAACCTCTTTTCTAGGCAGGGTTTGACTTTGATTGCTGCAGGCACTGCTCCCTCAGTGGCTGAGGAGATGGAGAGTTTGGAAACAGACCTGTTCTCAAAGGTGCTCCTCGAGGACTACAGGAATTGCACTGGGGACTCAGCAGAGCATTTGGGCCGAAGTGTTTTCATTGCTGTTTGCCCCCATTGCCCCATCAGCAAGATCACTGCTGCAGCTACAAAACCTTCCATGTCTCAGACACAGAGAACTCCAACTGCTTTTGTCACACACAACCACTGGCTGGCTCTGCCCAGCCCCAGAGCTGACAGAACTAAACTCAAACTTGTACAGTACAAGAGCAGGAGGAATAGGAACCCCAGCAACAACCTGTAACTTCTGTTTTTCTTGTTGGCTGGAAGGCAGGAACTGGACAATCAACTTTTAAACCTGGCATCCAGTCAGATCTTTATTTCCACCTTGGGTCCCTCCAGCTTGCTTCCCAGCCTGTGGACACAAACTGCCCAGGCATTTCCTGTTCAAGGTGGTTTTTGAGAGTTCCAGCCAGCCAAGGCAGCCAGCGTGGGTTGCCTGTAGGTGGAGGGAAATTCTTCAGGCACTGCTCCCAGCACATGGAATAATGATTCCAAATTATGCTCGGCTTCTTTCCAAAATGTTGTACCTGGTTCTGAGCAGAAATAGGACCTGATTGGACTAGGCATTGTCAGCACTATTGAAATAGAAAATCCTTCCACACTCAGACCTGAATTTAGGAGTGACTGGGGATTTTTTCCTTTGTCATGTTTATTGTCCTACTGGAACCCCTCTGCTGCTATTCTTCATCTCAGTTCAGCAAGACATTGGGTATCTTTTCTTTGTGTCAAGAGTTCCTTGAAAGAGAAAACCCTGGAAAGCTTAGAGAGGTTCTCCTGGCTCCTAACCACAAACCAAAGAGCTGAAAGAACTCAAAGCTTTAAAACAGCCAGATTTTTATCTATCTTTATGTGATGCAATCAGGGCCAACTCCTGCTCTCAAAAATACAAAATCCTAATCTTCACCACCCAGTGGGGAACCATCAGCTTTAGTCAAGGTTATGTTGTCCCAGGGAAGGGCAGTCTTTAACTCCATGTAAGACACTCAGTGCTCTGCTATATGCCAAAGCCCAAATACCCTGTGCAAACCCCACCAAAGCAAACAAAAAGGCTGATTTCCAGAAGGCAGAGCACTTGCAAAACCCAAAGAAACACTGGCTCCCATTGTTCCACCAGGCTTTGCTATGTCAAACATCTCACGTGTAGGAGGGATCCTCTGGCAGGCTGGCTAAAGCATTATGGAAATAGGAGCAGTGGTGATATTCCTTCCTACCAAGAAGTGGCCCAAATGCCAATGGTTTTGATCAAAGGGCAGCTGAATGACATAATCTGCCCTCCTTTTTTCCCCTTGAATCTGGAGTGAAAGAGAACAAAAGCATCTTTCCTGGAGATATTGCCAACTGTGGCAACATCTCAAGACAGAAAACCAATAGCACAAGACCTGAAATCCTGTCACAACCACTATGCAAACGTTTTCAGCAGCATCTGATAATTCCAGTGCTGGATAGTAACAGCTCATTTTGGCTAGAGATGAGGAATTATAAGCAAAAGATGTGCAAATCAGAAACCAAGGTCTGAGCTTTGCTCTGACACCCTGCATAGCCACGAGCAAGCTGGAACACTTCAGTTTCCTCTTCTACAATACAGAGTGACAAGCTCTGCAATCCTCTCAGAGCTCCTTTCTCTCTGGAAGCAATGCCAAGGCCATGAAGCTCTGATTGTGCCAGGGACCTTTCACATGTCAGGGGTATTTTGTATCTTGGGCCATTTTCCTTGAAGCCTCTGCTCTGCTACAGGTTTCCTGTGTAAATTCAGGACCATGGGGCATTAGTGTTTCTGTGACCTGGATTCCCTAGAAGTGATGGGGATAAAACCCTTTATTGCACAGTAATGACAGAGAAGGAAATGCCACAAACATTGGAGAGAAGAGGCAGAAGACAAGACTGACAGATCCTCAGTGTAACTGACTGGCTGCACTTTACAAATGCCATTCTGACCTTTAATTTATGCAATGAGTAACAGAACAATAAATTAATTGACATATTCTGCCCTACAATAACCTCACATGAAAATCCTACCCATCAGCCTCGTCTAAACCTTTTATTTCCAACAGGAAAAGGAGGAGAGGATGCCTGTTCACCTCTAAAGGAATGCAGGAGTAGAATGGACAAGAGGATTAAACAATTTTTTTTGCCTGATAAAATAGAGGCAAGTGGACTAGAGGCTGCAGCTAAGCCCATCTCAGAGTCAGGATCAGGTCTTGGGTACAGCATCCAGTAAAAATATGCTGCTGTAGGAAATGGCAGCAGGTTACTGAGGGATATCAGCTGCCCTGTCCTGCCTCTGCTTCAGACTGAGCTGGGCGCCTTCCTATCAGTACCTCTGCTGTTCCCTTCTCTAAACACACTGTTCTCTTCCCCACTCCCTCCTGAAGTGCTGTGTGCTCCTGGCAGCTCTGTGCAAGCCACTGCCAAGTTCTGCTCAGGAACTCTTCTGTCTGTATATAAAAGCACTCTCTGGTCCTTCCAGGTTGCACAGGGCCTGTAAGTGTCACATACAATCACATCACAAAAACATGAAACCAAGCAAAAAAAGCAGAGATTGCAGCAAGACTCAAATCACCATCCCCTCTCTGGCAGCAATAAACCTTACAGGACACTTAGAGAAGGGTCATTTTAAAAAGAAAACAGAGCTGAATTTTAATCAAAACATTTTTTTCTTTTGTCTTTTTACCCAGAAAGCTGTGAGCAGGTTTATCCTCAACCACTCTGATCCGCCGGGCACCCGCAGGGATCACAGCGGCTTCGATGTAACCTACAGCAACAAAAAAGGGGTGAATGAAAGCAGGGCCAGCCAGGATCAGCCATCCCATATCTCCCGTGAAAAACTCAACTCCAGGCTGGGGATTGAGTGAGAAACACTCCAGATGAGATCCCTGTGCTGGCAGCCGATTCTCACTGCTGTGACAGGCGTGGTCATGACTAACATTTCAGCAGAAATGCATGTGTGCTGCTCAGCTGTGACTTCAGGCTTGTTAATTAGCTCTCATTAGATCTGCACCCTTCGAATCACCCTGGTTTTCCTGCAGTACTGACAGAGATGTGTGAGGACATGGCCAAGTGGGACTGTCAGGAGCAACACTGCACAGAACAGACATTTGAAATTATGTTTCCAATAGATGCTCCTGCTTCGTCCTCCCTGTCAAGGCTGTGGTGTCAGAAGGGACTCACTTCCACAAAACTTTTTGATGATGAGGGGAAAAATGCTTGTTTTCACTTACATTTCAGCTCTGTACAAAAATTCTGGAGGAGATAATGATCTTGCACTTGCTGCTAAGAATTCAACAGCTCAGATTTAATGCAATCACAGAGCTGGAAGTTTCTCCAGGACTGACCACTGGTCACCTCTAAACAATTTTTTGAAGACCAATTTTGACTCACAGAATACAGTAAGAATAAGCAGGAGCTACTAGCAATAAACTAGGAAATGTAGCCTGTTTTCCCCCACTATGGAGACATGTGGAGTTACAGACTTGCTCCATGGGGTGGAAGCGGTGCCTTTAAATGATAAAGCAGAGGAACACTAGGGCCCATTTCAAAGAGCCAGGCAGAGTTTTTCCACTGGCTTCACTGGACTTTGAATCAGACCTTTGCAGATGACACTAATCTCATCACAACCATGACTTGATTCCTTCTAATTGGCCACCCAGTTTACTTTGCAGTGTATCACTTGGCACCTTTTTGGGGTTATTGCTGTCCTCTTTCTTTTAGATGTTAAGCAGCTTATCCTGTATGTTCCCTCATCCACTTTTCTTGCTTTAAAGGGATCTGTGAAGCTGTTCTGTATCAGTGATGCCTTTATGGGAATTGTGGGCTGTCTAGGGCAATGGGTTGGAAAGTGCTGGCACAGGGAGCAGTGATTGCTTTAGCACTTAGCAGTGTTCAGGGAGCTATTTCAGGGATAAAAGTGCAGCTGAACAGCCCTGCTTTTGCTGTGCTGATACAGGGAGGACTCATACGAGTATGGTGACAGCCTCCTGCACCTCAGGACCAAGTGATTCTCCTGCCACTGTGACATGGAGTGAGACAGATTTGGGTTCTCAGATGGTGGATTCATTTCCTGAGTATTCATTTCATGAGTAAGGCTTGAGCTCTTGGGTTTCATCAGGTGCAGAGGGTGGGCAGCTGACTTGGGCCACACAGGCTCCCTCTTTCCCTGATTTGTTGTATCTGAACGACACTTTTATCTGACCCTTCAACTCAGTTCTCTTTGCATTTGTTCCTCCTCACTTACTTCTCCCTTACTCAGGATATCTCAGAAATGGTCACTCATCCCTTGCAGAAAAACCAGAGAGAGGGGCAGCAGAGCTCAAACCTTGTCTGTGCACAGAAGGCAGAGCAAAGGCTCTCCCAGCTGCCATTTCAACCTGGCTTTCACCAGGAAAAATCATTACTTCCATGGTCAATTTTCCAAAGGAAGTACCGAAATCTGATATGAAATCAGAGCACACAGATGTTGGGGTTAATCTTAGACATTGCCAGGAGTTGGTTTTTCATCAGCTGAGATATCAAATCCCAGTCAATACAGAGTGTTTCAGATATCAAACATCCTCACTGCACCCCATGCAGCTGCATATAAACCCAACCAACAACTACTTAAGACATGAACACGCAGCAAAAGTGTGATCAGTGACAGTCTGTCACAGGGAAACAGCTCCTGAGACACCCCTGAACACCCCTGTTAGGAAGCCAGTTTGGAACATGCCCAAGTTTCAGGTAATTTAATGTCCCTACTAGAGGACTATTTATTTATTTATTCAGTTTTAAAACCAGATACAAATGCTAAATCATGCAGGGTTCAGAGACAAAGTTACTCTGAACTTAGTGGAAGGCAGTAACTAAGTTCAGTGAACTCTGGATCTGTCCCCTGACCCAGCAGCAGCCAGGAGTGTGTCACATTGCTTTAGAGGTGAGCAAACTCTGGAGCTGTGCTGGAGGCTCAAGCCATAAATACACTCATTTCATCACTGTGCCATGAAAGAAACACCACGTGGAAAAGTGATTTTCATGTTACTTTTCACAATAGTAAATAGTGAAGTGTGAGCTATTAATAGAGTATTAGTTCTGGAGACTGTTTGGTTTGGTCTTGCACCAGATTTTTTCTCCTTGTGTAATTTCTAATCCTGATTGATGGCTTTGGGGGGCTGCACTCACAGCTCCTGAATAAGAAGAAACACACTGTGTTAGCTCACTATGCCACAAACCTGACTGCTGACCTTTACTCTCTTGTTTGAGAACTGCCAAATACTTTGCAGGGGTTTGGATCTGACCTGTCCTCTCAGAGGTGAAGCAGAACCCTTGGGCATGTCCCAGCAGGAGCATCTGGACACTCTCATTCGTTATCTCCAGCAATGTTGGGGGAGTTAGTGGTCGAATTCTGCTGCAAACAGACTGGATATCACCCATGCAAATTTGCCACAGGTACAAACTTGGATCACCTCCACCACTCCACTCTGGTCCTCAGAGCTGGTGGGAGGCTTCTGGTCACAGAATCCTGATCTTTGAGAAAACTGCACCAGGAAACACCTCCAGTGTTTTCCAGGCACATTTTATTAAGCAAACTGTAACTGCAGATTGCCAGAAAGATTATCAAGTGTCAGCTAGAATGACCAAAAGTCTCAGAGTTGGCCCCGAGTCAAGGACTCTAAAAGCTCTTCTAGGTCTTAGGATAATTGTCTGCAAGGCTGGGGTTTGCAAGGTTGAGCTTAAAGTTCTGCTTTAAATGAGGAACTGCTTAAAGACTGATGAGATTTGGCAACTATCAGGCAGTATTTTTAGTAATTTCACCCATAAATCAGCCTGCTAAGATGAAGCTTTGAAAATACAACAGGAGAACTTCATTATTTGATAATTTATAGTGCTGTATGCAGTATACTCCACCTTGGGAACAGTTACTCTGGCACACACCAATCTTTCTGGATAATCTGCATTACATCAGTGTCTCAGGAATGTAAGACTGTGATTGAAGCAAATCCGAGATACAAATTTTATGGTATAACTCGTATTAGGAGAGACACCAGAACAAAGAGGTGGCTTTGTCATCAAGGAGATTAATATGTGAACAGTGGCTACTGTATCTTCATTTAAATGCTGGAGAGATTTGCAAGAGGAAAGCAGCCCACACAGAAAAATCCATTGTTAGCCATTGTTACTACTCCCAGAAAGAACAGAAAGTTTAGTGTGAATTTCAGAATGCCACTGATCTACTGCAAAACTCTTCTGGTTCACACTGTAGTAGAAGACAGACTCCAAGGTGAAGGAAAAATTATCCCATGGCTGAAAGTACCAATCCCTGTACACACCAAAATCAGGTTTAAGAAAATCAGCAATGCCCAGCCCATTATCAAGCCTCCCAAAAGAACAAACATCTCAGGGTAGAAGGTGAGGAGGTCAGGCTGTCCTGCCTACCTGCCAGCCAAGGCCAGCATAGCTTCCATGGAATTTCAGAGATAAGCATCAGCTGAGCATCTCAGACTTCTTCCTTCCCACATTCCAGCTTTTGCTGAGTGCTACTCATTGCAGTGGAGTGCAAATTTTGTGTCTATTTTCTGAACTGCTGTGATGATTCTCCATTGCTTTTAGCTCGAGAATAAATCCTGCATCAGCACCTGTCTGCTTCCAGCCATGGGATAGCTCATTTGTAAGAAAATCATTTGTCTGAAGAACCATGGATAAATTTCAAAGCCTTCTGCCATTGCTGTTGGTTACTGAGATTTCTAACTTGCATGTTCTGATGAAACCCTTATAAGGGATCTCTGAATTAAAGATTAGGTAGAGTTCTATTTTCTTGTAATTTACATGTGTACCCTATTGATAAAAAATGATATTTTTGTGTTAGCTAAAGATGCTCCCAGCCAGCATGACAGCACTATTGTACAAATTTCATTCTATAAGTGCTGAACAAATAGCATATGCAATAAAACCCCTACTTTTCCACCATCTTAAAAAGAAAAATTCCTACCAAAGATGTACTTTTCCTTTCCCAAAATGATAGTTACAACTGGCATATCTTAAAGAAAAAACCAAACCTACAAATATCTGTGGTCATTCTTTTGAATTATAACCAAAAATTCTTCTGAATCACAATCATAAATGAAAATCTTGATGTGGCTGAGAAAAATCAAGAGAGACAGACCCAGGTCTCTGAGCATTACAGGCACAGCCTTGGAGAATCTGTCAGTGATAAATCAGCTCCCCAAGAGACAAGAGTCAAAGAGCTGTCCTTTATTTCTAGGTCCCCTGTACAGTGGCAGGGTGAATGAGGTGGACTTCAGAACAACTCTGTGTTTGGTTTTGAAAAATTATTTTGTAGAAATAGGTACAGGGCATGCTGCCAGTCGAAAGGAAACCTCAGTCTAACCAGTGCATTCAGCTGGCCTGCTGAAGACAGCCAGCTGCACACAAGTGTATGTGATATTTAGCATCATAAATAAAGGCTTGTGACCTCCTCTCTCCAGCAGAAAAATGAAGTCCATTTCCAGTTGGAGCATCCTGGATCACAGGTGGTAAGAGCTGAACTGCTGGGCTCCTGTGAGGCACTCTGAACCTTCCACCATCTTTCCCACCAGGGTGGCAGAACCTCTGTGACATTAAAGTTAGGGGAAAAAACAAATAGACCTGGTTCTTTTTGCTTGGTGCATGAAAATTTGGCTTCCTTTTATACTCATAGGTTCCCTAAAAGGAAAAGATCTGTACTTTGTATCTCTGATAAGGCAAGTGAAACAGTAAAAGGACTTGAAGTTTATCCATGGCTTTTGATACCAAATTTCCCCGTCTAATCCGACAAAAAGAAGATAAAGAACCAACACCAAAGGATTTCACCAACACCCACTGACACTGCAAACAGCATTCAAGTATCTTACACGAGAAACACTTGGGAACAGCCTTTGCCTTTGCCATCACACATGTGGAAACCTTCTTACAATGACTATTGGTTACTAAGAAACAGAAAGGAGTTGGCAGGGGTTTAGTTCAGTTCACAGGGCTCCACAACATCATTTGCAATCACAGGACCCAGAGGGACTAATCCTGCAACCAGAGGGGTCCCATGGGCAGAACCAAGGCCTAAGGTTGCAGCTGTGATTCCCCAAACAGATACCACTCCAAAACAATCAATGTCTTGGTGTTTGAAGTCTATTCTCTTTTGAAATAATAAATCAGCACACTGGACTCTGGGTCTTGGCCTTGACTTGGAAAGCAGCCAGGTCATGGGGATTTGCCACTGAACTGTACAATCATTTACACACCCAAACCTTGAATTTGTTATCACCAGAATATTGTGGATCTTTATTTTTCCCAGCTTCCATCAAATTTTTACATATTTTTGCTTAACTGTCAATTTAAAAAAAAAAAAAGCCTTTTTTTTTCCCTTGAGTAATGTCACGTTCACTTGTGAGCTTTGCTTACTGCATGAAATTCAGTGGGTTCACCTGAGGACCTGAGTCTGCAAAACAGCATCGTGTGAGCAGAAATGGATGGGAGCACAAATAAAATGTAATCAACTTTCCAAATTAAATTAAAAATAAAACAAAACATCTAATAAATGGTTATGAGGTTATACTGATAAAAACAATTATCTTCTAGATTATGTGAAATGGCTAAAGGTGGAAACATTGCACTGACAAATAATGCATTGACAAAGCAACAGTTTGACAAGTTTGTGCATCTGAGGTGATTGGCAGAGAATCCAAATGCTTGAACATTGTCCACAAGTCATCAGAAATTCTTTCTGATTAGGTTCCAGGGCACTGGGGGTGAAAACCTCCTGCAGAGTCCTGGCAGCCAGTTAAGGCTGAAGCTGTCTGCTCCTACAGCCTTGTAAAGTCACCACCTCAAACAGTCTGTGTAGCTGGAAACGGGTGCAACCTCCTCGCAGTGACCCAGAAATTTAATATTTATCTGCACAAGATGTTCTGTAGACTCAATGGAAAAGATAAAAGATAACTACTCTTCAGCAGCATTTAAGAAGTCCATGAAAGCTGTACAACCTGCTACAGAAATGGAGAATAGCTGGGTTTTTTCCAATGGAAATGAGGGACTTTTCCCACCACTTGCATCAAATGCAAAAGACTTGATGTAAGTAGGTGGAAAATAATTGGGACAAAGGAGCCAAAGGCACTAATGCAGGAAACCATTCAACAGGTTGGCCAAGCATGAAAATGTGCTCCAGAGAGATGTGGTGCAGGTGGGAAATCCCACCTGCATCTCACAGAGGGTGACAGATCCCAGCTGGCCCTGCAGGTGAGGAGCAGGAGGGTGCAGAGGAAGAGGCCAGTGAACAAAATCAGAGCCTCAGACTTCAGAGCTGAGACCTGCACTAAAGGGAGATGCTAAGCACTGGTGTTCCTTTAGCCACTAAACTGAATCGAAGTGGGTGCTTAAAGGGGATTTTCATGTGCTTTGTGGAACTCAGTCCTGGAGCAGCACATGTTGAATATATTTCTCCACACAGAAATATCAGTTCTGCCTTCGCTGAATGGGAAATAATTTTTTTTCTGGACAATTGTTTCCTCCTGGAGAAGCTTCCAAGTTCTGGACATGGCTTTCCATCCCTTTGGCTAATTAGGATGTGTGATAACAGGGTTCTCAGAAGTGTAGTACAGAAACCCTGGAACAAAGACTAATTCAAACATCAAGCTGTACATACATTAATGTTTAACAAGAAAGGAAGTCTTAATTCCAAGCTCCTATATCCTATACTGGATATTTTTGCTGGCAGGAAATCAGTAAAAATATTCAGAGGGGAGTGCAGTGCTCTTTCCTTTAGCTGAGATATTCTGATTATAACATGAATCATCTACAACATGCAACATGCATCATTCTGAGACATCAAAGATGGTGCTGAAATCCAACTTCCCTCCCACTGGGAAAGATTCTGTGATTTTGTCTCCTATTTAAAATCATCAGCACCAGTAGCACTGAAAATGAGAAACACAACTTCCCTCTGAATTTCAGGCAGAGGCAGTGGCTGGTATCTGGGAGACTGAGTAAGAAGCAGATGGGCTTCACACCTGAAGTGAGTTGGGGTTTGTTTTGCATTTCTCAGGTGCATCCTAGGGCTGTTTTTGCTAGGTGACTCCAGTTCAATCCAAGAAGAGGAGCTGTTACTGGTAACCCAACTCTCCTCTAGCAGGTAAGAGAACCCCACTGAGTGTTACTCACCCATGCCCTTGGTGTGGTTGAAGTCTCCTTTCACCACTTTGCAGGTTTTCCCATCACCACTGCAGATCCCACAGCGATCCTCTTTGGCAGCCGAGCCAATGATCCCGTCACATCCAATTTTCTAATGACAACAACCAGAGACCCCCATTACTTTGTTTGCAAGGTTAGAGCATCTCTAAACAGTGAGGTCAAGACTGGCATCTGACTGAAAACCTGAATGGGGAGGAAACATTGAACTTTTAATTAAACTTTTGAAATACCTGAAAAAAGACCTCATTAATCATATGGCTCATGATACCTGAAATGAAAGAGTGATTCAATGGAAGCAGGTCAGTTTCATACTTGGCCAATTTTTACCACATGAGTGCCTATGCAATTATGAAATTTTCCACATGCTTGCACTGTAACAAGAATCAACATTCAATTGAAAAATGAACTATAAAATCTAAGTTTCACCTAAAGCTTCATTATAAAAGGTGTTCTTATCATTTTCTACACATACCTAATTTTTTTCCAATAAAAACCTACAGTTCTGCCTCCACAATATTCTTCCTGTAGCTATTGGGATTATCACCATAATCTTCCTTATTCACAAAGCATTCACAGGTTATGATGGTGAACATTCCACATTTGTAGATCTTGAGGCTGACAACACTGTCACTAATCTATATAAATTGTATTCTGTCCATGTAAGACCCTCAAAATGATCAGCAATTCACTCTTACAACATAAATTTCAATTAAATAAGCGTTGTCATTATGCAAGTTATTAGCAGAGACTGCACTATTAAAAATTAGTTTAAGATTTATTCTGTATAGATAAACAGTTTTTTGGCAAATGAATAGCAGGACTGTCACTAGTAAGACTTATTTGAATAAGACTGTTGGGTCCCTCCCTTCTTTGCCTTCCTATGATGAAGCCAGAGGAAAGTTGGAGAGATATCTTAAGGGAATGATCAAAACAACAAACATTTTGAAATCTAGGGTAGGCAGGGAATATTAAAAGAACTTGGGCTGTTTATCTGAGCCTGTCTGCATGTAAGCAATTCAATTTGGATGAGAACTCCAACATTCCCCTGGTTTCAGAAGACCCTGGCCACTGCATGAGTCCAGATGTATTTTAGGGATCAAAGATTGCCAGCGTTCCACTGTGTGCTGATGCAGAGCTTGTCTGGTTAAATCATTAGGGACAGACATGCTGAGAGAGGATGATCATCCTAAACACACACCAGGGAAATACTGGCATTACCTGGCACAGCACCTACATTGGAGCACAGGAACAGCAGGAAAAAAACCTGTATAAATGGGAGTAAAAGAGGAGGAAGAAGATCACGGAGTTTCTGGCAGTTGCAATTCTCAAGCCTAAATTTCACGCCCGTGTCCAACAAATAATTTTGGGATATTGAACGTGATTCTGCCCCCAGAACAGAAGGATGTCCCAGCAGTTCTCCTTCCAGGAAAATCAGGATGATTTATTAATGGGGTTGCTGAAAGGCAGCTGGAAATAAACGCCTGCCTGCCACCCTGCTGAGATACTGGAAAGGCTGTGTTTAATTTAAGGCTCTGGTGCTATCTTTTATTGTGCTGCATTGTTATTAGCACTATGTGAGCACACAGATGAATAAAGGGAACATAATGAGTGTTGAACCACACTTATTCCCAGAGCTACATGAGGAGTCTGTAGGACTCTAACAGAGGCAGGGAAAGAATGGGGAGCTGGCAATCACATGCTTTGTATTTATGCTGGAGTTTCCCAGATAATGGGAACCAGTGTAAGCCAGCAAAGCTTGGGAAGGCCGAGTGCCCCCTCTGACACTGGGCTTCAAGACAAGCCAGTTCCTCACACCTTCACTTGGTTACTGACACCCTTTGACTTGAGAGGCCCTCTCTGAAGGGCATGGAAAGAACCCACTGAATCCACAAATTTAACTCCCAATAGCTTTGCTGGTTTTCACCTTTCATCCTCATCCTATTCCCTGTGAGTGAAGGAACCGGGAATGGCCCTGGAACCCTCCTCTTCAATGGCACCATTGCTCCCATTCACAGGGCAGACTTTTCCCTCAATCCAGGCCTTGAGACTTAAAGCCTCCATCATGTTTGGGCCAGGAAATGGCTTCTTAGAAGAGAGTATCTCTAAGAGAATAAACCACTTTTTTTTATCTTGGCTTCAAGAGGAAAATTGGTGCATTCTTGCTACTTTATGGGGGAAAAATACTTTGGAAGCACTTTAGTGTTGTCTACATAAACATTGGAGCCTGTTTCCCTCTCCCCAAGCCTTCCAATAATTCCCAAACTGAAAGTGCATTTAATAGCAGCACATTTAATAATAGTACATAATGAAACAGCTTTGGGTAAGATTTGACAGTGGATTCCAAAAGCTGCAAAGTCATTTAGAAACACATTGCAGTGACCACCTTGGTAACTCAGATCCTTTGAGAACTTCCCACATGGAAAATACTCTTAAAACCACCACAATGGCCACTCTTAAAACAAGTGGATCAGTGGATCAAAGGGGAAGAGACAGGATTGGAAGGGCAGAACACAGTGGCAATCACCTTTGTGGGTGCAACATACCTGCCATCAGTCCTTGGGCTCTTAATTGAGAGATTTCTCAAAGGTGTGAAAGCCCCTGAGATTCCAGCACTGGCTGGAAAAACCATCGAGTGCATCAGCAGCTTCACACTGAAAATGTGCTCGTGTATTACACTGCCCATCCTTTAATTACAGAGCTGTCCTCAGCCTGCTGAAAGCTTTCCAAAATGTCAAGGCTTAATTAACCATATGCAAAGGGAAAATCCCAAGTTTCACTGCTCCAAAGTCAAGTTTTCACAGTGCAGAAAGAATCCCTTAAAACCTAAGTAGTTCAAGGGAGTTGTTTGATCTTTGCCATCTCTCACTTGCTTTGTGTTGCTTCCTGTCCAGTCAAACCAATCAAGGTAAGGGGATTTACTGAATTAAGAAGCAGAAAGGGCAAGCTTTACATTCTGAAGAAAGACCTTGTAAATAACAGTAACATCTCATGTGTTTTCTGACCCAAGAGTTATATCCTGCAGATGAGCAGACAGAGTCCATGGACCAGCCCATCCAGCAGTTGCTGGATACTTTCAGTTCTGTCAGTCTTGAATGGACTGGTGAGAAGGGAAGCAGCTTTAAAACATGGGAATTCTGGCAAGAAACATGAAAATAAGTCTTTTAGGGCTTCTAGTCCTCAGCATGGACAGTCAGAAATGTATCCACAGGTTTCTTAAGGCTTTTCCACCCAGGTGGTCTCCTGCTCTGACACCACGCTTTGGAACTAGCCACTGACCTTTAAATTGGCAGGTAACTGCACATTTGCTGAGCCAAAGGCTTGAAATTAATTTTCTTTAAGCTAATATCTCCATCTACCCTTCCTTCTCTCCCCCCGCTTCTTCTCATTTTTATAATTAAACATCTGAAAGTACAGCTTGTTGGGTGGTATTTCCAGCTTCAGTCATAGCTGGCTCCAGCATAGGAAAACTCTTCTCTTTTGAATACATATCACTTGGATTCTTCTGTGTGAACTATTCTCTGTATTGCTTGGACATTTTTTAATGATATTTTTATTTGTATTTTCAATGGCTGTGAAAGAGCTCAATTGATACAGCTTGTGAGGGTATGTTTTGCTACATAAATACAATTATTTTTGTTATATACACCCACTCTGTTCAAGAAATGACATTGTAGACTCACAAAACTGTAATGCTTCCCATATGTTGAACTAACTGGATGTCTCAATGGATCAAATACAAATATTGATGCAACATGTGCCACTTTACAAATTAATCATGTACAAAGCAGGCTGGTTATGACAGATTCGTCTACACTGCCAACTCTTTTTGTCCATAATATCCAATGTCCACTGATACCTCCAGGGATGGACCACATGAAACAGGAATTTACAGATGTGAGCAAGTGACATTCAGATCTGAGGGGAAGAGAATTCTTATTTGCTTGTTTTAAACGCTGCCCCTGTGGAGGATTGTGGGTGGCTGTCAGGGCTGGGTGAGGTGAGTACAGGACCCTAATCAAGCAGCTCATCTCTGAGCTCATCTCCAATTTCTGTTCCACAACAAATTTTGTGCTAAAGATTGGAGTCCACGTAGGAGTTAGTTCAGTAAATATCCTGTCATTTCCCAGGCCTTCAGATTTTGTCTGAATCAGAGCAGCTCTGCTGGATCTGGAGTTAAGACACCTCCTATTTTAAATCAGCGTTATCTCATCTGCATTAGATCTGCAATGTCCCCTGCCACTGACTTTGTGCTTAGATCCCTCAGCAGCTCATGGGGGTGTTAGACACAATAATTCTTGATTTTTCACATACAGATATTGAAGGTTATGTGTTAAAACCTCTGTGTTCATGAGAGAACATGCAAATAATACAAAGCTCTTTCCCATCCCAGGAATTCCTTTGCTTCTATTCTATTATATGCTTTCCATGGGATAACATGGAAGAAAAATTGGAGGAAATAGCATGGGGTATTTCTTCATACCCCACTGCAAAGTACACCACAAACTAGTAAGCTATCAACGAAGACTTGGTTTTATCACTATGCCTTACTCACCAAAATCCCTGATACTCTTTATAACCTCAGATTACATTGCTACAGATCCAGACATGGAAAAAAAACAACAAAAGGCAATTATACAACAGGTTTCTGTAGTTCAGACAATCCTTCTGGATTTTGTGCACATGCACTAAATAATTTATCAAAGTTCAGTGCTAAGCCAAGTTGTTGTATGGAGACAAGCTACCCAGTCTGGAACATCTTGTACCACAGTTTGTAATGCAGGAATATGAATAATACATGGAAAATACTCAAGTGAGGAGACAAAGCCAGAACTGCAGGCATCAATCAAATACAAAAAGTGGGTACTAAGTATGCAAAAAACTGTTTGCCAGCAGCAGATCCAGTAGACAACATCAATTTCTCCTCTGCCACCTGTGGCACTCTCCTGACACTCTGCCTGTCCAGTTTGCAGAAGCTGTTTTTGAAAATCTATCAATTTTCCAATTTGTGCTCCCCTTTCATAGAGTGTGACAATTACTTTCAGAAGAAAGTAGTTCTGTAACAATTTTATTGTGCCAGGACAGTCTAATATGTGGTTTATTATCATTAAACATACTGTGGATTCACCAGCCAGTTGAAAGGAGGTGCGATATGACAAAACACTCATGAGAAAACTGCAGGCAGAGCCAAAACATCTTCACCTCTTAAATTGCTAAATCACAGCAAAGACTGCCCTTGATCTCTAGCCCAGTTCTGCTGTACAGGAGGTCTCTCTTTTCACAGAGTCCTTAGATTACATCCTGAAGCACAATCTGTAGTCCTCACTGGAAAGTTCTCATGCTGTCATGAGGCTCAGACTAATCCTCCTTTGAGAAAAGCCAGCACAAGGTCATGTGCATCGTAACAGTCAGCTGAGCAGCTTGTCTTTTCCTCACCCCTCTGCTCTGTGACATCTGACACTTTTTTTAGCTCCACTACTGCCAGCAGTTTTGAATTAACCTCAACAGCACAGAGCAAAGCTGAGGGGTTAGCTGTAAGGGGTTAGAAAGTGCCCTGCTCTCATGAGTGTTCTCTCATCAAACACACACCTCACAGGCCCAGGGAAGAACAAAACCCCAAGGGAATCCTCTCCCTGAAAGCCATTTGTCACTTGAAGAGAAACAGGAGAA
Organism: Parus major; assembly: GCF_001522545.3. NCBI lineage: Eukaryota > Metazoa > Chordata > Aves > Passeriformes > Paridae > Parus > Parus major. Next base: position 16,952,917 of record NC_031779.1, read on the forward strand.
AATGGGCCCAGTGTGGGGTGCAGGTGCCCTATTCCACCTTCCCCATGGCTGCAGTGTCTATGACAGGGAAAGCAAACTGCTGCAAAGCCTAAATAAGCACTCACCCTCCTCCTCCTCCTCCAACACACCAGGCTGCTCTTGTTCTCTAGCCTGCTACAGATTTTCTGTCCCTGGAAAATCTCTGGAGAAAATAAATTCTCCTTCCTAGAAGACCATGTTGCATTTTGAGGAGAAAAGGTCAAAGACCTATATACACTTTGAACAGGGATCTAGTTTACCTAGAGGGTGGTAAGAAATGGTGTATTTGAAGTGTTCCTCCAAAACAAATCAACAAGGAAGAAATTGAATTAAGACCTGATGATTAATCTCAGAAACAAGGAGCAAGGCTAGAAAAAGTCTAGGTGATTTAAGAACCCCTATGCTAAATTTAGGGCTGACTTTCCTCTTTGGTGCTTCTATGCAAGATCAAAGTAATAACAAAGTTTACTCACTCCAGCTGCCTTCAGGTGTAAGGGAAAAATACAGGGATGCTTCTGCTTTTGATGATTTTGTTTCAGGGAGAGTGAGGCTGACACCACAGGCTTCACTGACACCTTTTAGATTGGAGTTCAGCTTTAAAGTGAAAGTGTAGTAACTTCACAAAGAATAACTGAAGGAAAATTCCCTTAGCGCCCAAATATTTGAGCATTTTGAGACTTCAGAGAATCTGTTCTTGCTTTCCTTCTCAAAACCCTCCTCTCCTTGTAACAGTTTCTCCTCTGCCACATTCATCTACATTCATTCATCATCCAAGGACGATTCATGAGATGTATTTAGGAGCATCTAATGAAGGGAGAAGATCTATTACATGTCCTGGGCTAGATGTTCACAGGCAATGATTATTAATTTGTCTGTTGCACTGACAATGTGTCATTCCTGCCTTTGAGAGCCTCTAACTAGAAGGATTACATAAGAAAATAAATAACAGTAATACCACCCTCTGATTTCAGCACTTATTCTCTTCTCCAGGCCCCCTGCAATGCTTATTGCCTGGCTTTGTCTACGCTGGGTAAAGAAACAAGGAGAGGAGTAATTAAATGAATATGGCAATTAAATTGGTTTAATAGGCAGCTAGTTAGACAAGTATCTGTGGCAAATGGGGTACACAGGCACATATGGCAATTCTCAGCACTGCATACATGGCAGAGAAGTATTATAAATGAGTTCACAGGGCTTTCAAATCTGCTCGGCTTGAACTGATCATTTCAAATTTTTTCTCAGCCAGATGCAAATGGACTGAATGTTCTGCAGCTGTCATCACCTCTCTGCACAGTTAAAGGCAGTTGCCCCCAACTCAGAGTGCAATTTGTTTTTCGTGATGTACCTCCAGTGCTCTGTGCTCATAAAGGAATTCATTTGGAGGGAGCTGGCTACTGATCCCTCCTGGATGAAAGAAGCATTCCTTGCCATGATGTCTGATTTACCATTTGTGGCAGCTCTGAAGGTTTGGAGCAATAAAACTGGCCAACCCAGAGTAATGGTCAATGGCACACAGCTGGAGATGCACAGCTGGCCTGACTATAAAAGGTTATTAATGGGGTTTTTCTTAGCTTTTTTCAGATATAGCCAAAAACAGGGAAAAATTAAGTAACTTGGGATGCACCACAAACCTGGCTCTATGTGCAAAGCACTTTGTATTATAAAGAATCAAACTTGTACTGGCTCCCCAGACTGTTGCTATTCATAAGAATAAATTAGAAAGAGTGAATTAAAATGTCTTGTCAGCATAATTTGTTAAGAAAAAGTGGGAAGTGTCTCCTGCAGCAGTGCAAAATTCAGTCCAAAGATTTTTCACTTCTCTCTTTGCATTGCTATTAGTAAAGCTGCTTCATGCCCCCAAAGCCTCTCTCACACTCAGGTGAGTATTGTGTTCATTTATCTCCCGAACTGGAAGGCTCAAAGCAATAAAAATTGGCATTTCTTAACTATTCACAGAAATCAGAAATAATGCCAAATCTGGTGTGCCCTGTGCTCCCAGGGAAAACCAGTGAAGTTAGTGGAAATAAGGGTGATGCTAAAAAGCTGTTCTGCTGGATTCAGCATGGTGGTTAATACCAGGAAGATCAACTCCTACCGCAGGATACAAACCTAGATAAGGAGAAACTTAAAGGGAAGAACTGCCAGGGAGAAACTTAAAAGGAAGAATCCAGCCCTTGCAAGGCTGCTATAGCCAAGTGAACTGTATTTTCCACCACTGTGGTGTGTGCAGCACACTTTGAACATGTATTCCATGATCAGGAAAAAGGAAACTCATGAAGAGTCTGCCCTGTCAAAGTGCCCGTGACAAATGACCTGAACCCATCACCAGGAGCAACTCCAAACAACTTCCTGTCTTTTATGATCTTTAAATACACATATTCTCATCTCCCTTCCCTTGTCCAAACATTAAATCTCCATCTTAAATGGGTCTACACAACTCCATTCAATTTTTAAGGAACCTGAAGCACCAGCTCTAACAGCTACCCTCCTTAGTATTCAATACATTACAAGCTCTCAGCAAACCATTAATTTTATTACAGAGATCTCCCACACCTCATTTTGGGTCTTTGTGTAATTTGGTTAGAGAGAAATAATCATTGCAATAGTTATAGGCCACCACTCTAAGGGAAAGAGAATTCCATCTGAAGACTCTGGCTCATGTAGCTGCAGGAGCGAAGAAGCAACTGGTACTGAAAAGCTCCCTCAATATTTCTAAGAAGGAACCAGGTGGACTAAAAAGCATCATGATTCTGGCAAGATAATGCTTGTAACAGGCTAGTGACAATTTGTAAGATGATTTGCAGCTTCAGTGCTTTTATCAGTGATTCCTCTAATAGCCAAAAAAGAGCAGTTAAACAGGCCAGACTTCCCCTCCAATCTGCTCCCCTCACAGAAGTCCCTTCCCACCCAAGCCATGCACACAAGCAAATGTGATTTTTGGGCACTCCCAGCTGTGCAGGAATAATATCATACCTCAGGCATTCAGCACAATTCCCAGACCAATACACAGGGCCATGGAGCACTTGTAGTGGGCCTGGTAAAACAGGGTTGTCCCCTCCCCTCAGGGACAGCCTCCCAGCCACCCACACAGTGCTGCCCCAGACTGAACCTAACACTAGAAATAGAACAAGAGAAAGCTACTCCACCTGGCACTTGCCATGTACACAGAGGTCTGTCTCGTAAGGCCCACAGGGAGTTCCATCCAGGACTCTGTCTGTCACCAGCACCGGAGAATCCTTGCCCAGTGGGGAGCAGAAAAGCTCGCACGGCTTATCTGGGAAAAGAAATATAACAACCACCCTTGGGAGCAGCACAAACAAGTGTTTGAGGCAATGGTGATGCATTCTCTACATGAATGGATTTGGATATCTCATCTTTGAAGGAACATGGGCTTTTCAATTTAGGCCTGTCATTTCCTCACTTTAAAATATCACTGTTTCAAGGGTTACATTGATGAGACTGGGCTTTAACAACACAGAAAACCAATTAGTCAATACACTTTTGTGCATCTGTTTGTGAAGGGATGATGTTTGTTACAGGGAACATTCATCAGTCTGATAAGAATGATCATGTCATTGTGTCTCACAAAATTCAGGCTATAGCCAGTGATTTTAGAAGAACAAGTTCTCCAGACCATTTCAAATCCCACCAACATCTGGTTGAATAGCAGATGAACAGCAAGATCCAGCAGAGGAAGCATTAAAGGACTGTAGGTGAGATAGGCAATCATGCTGAGATGCCCCAAAGTGACAAATTTAAAAATGTCACAGGGAATCCACCTTTTTTTTTTTTTTTTCAGTTCCAAACTAACTGCAACTTTGTACTGTTTAAATTCCCAACTCTCTGACTCCCAGTGTGAAATTCCCAGCTTCAGACTGGGAATCAAGTTAATGCACTTTTCTCCCAGTATTTCAAAAAGATGCATAAAGCATTGCCAACTCTATGTTCTATTAAGAAGGCTAAAGGAACAGCAGGGCAACACCAAGAACAATTAACTGTAATTAGTCTTTCAGCTATAGCTAAAGGGGGCCTATTGCAGCCTTCGCACCAACAATGGGAGCCCTGCAGATGAGAAACTGTAGTGAAAGAACAGTGAGGAAGTACAGAGAGAGATGAAAAAACTCACCATCCACGATGACAGCTGTCAGGAGGCTTTTCTTCTTGTTGGTGTACCTGTCATGGGCCTGGCACTGCTGGTCCCTGAAGCTGGGCACCCCTTTGGGGCAGGGCAGGTTCTCACACACTGTGTGCTCCACGCTGGCTCCCCGACAGTTCTTCCCACCTGGCCCTGGGCTGCAGTGGGGAACAAAACCAGGGTCAGCACCAAACACCCCAAATGTTCCATCTTCCCTCTCCCACCCTTGCTTTGTCCCTGGCTTCAAACATTCCTGAGGATGGGGACACAGCAGACATCTCTTCAGCATGTGTCCTACTTGCAATTAAAATACCACAGAAGCAGCTATAATCTGCACTGTAAGCAGGGTATCCAGAAACAAACCTCTGCTGCAGATAACCTCCATCCATGAAATCCATGCCATTCAATACATCAGTTTTTTAAACATACAGGAAAGGCCACTAATGCAACATCAGAATTAAGCACCTGCAAAATCTGTTTTTATTTATGAATCCCCAGAGAAGAAGGAAAACTCAAACTCTCAGCAATAACCTGTATTTTCTCTGCAAAATAAAACAAAATACAAACAAAAAACCACAAGTAAGCATGGAATCTAGAATTCCAGGTCCCAAGCCTTGTACTTATGAGCTCAGGCACTGCCTGGGATTTCCAATAAACAGGGCAATCCATGCCCACCCTGGCCCATGTCTAAAACAGTGACTGCGTGAGATCATCTGGTAGGCAGCTCCACAGCCACCTTTTATTGTATTTATGTCAAGAGAATCCATCCACTAATGGAACTGAAGAAATCAAAGCCCACTTATGCTGCTCTGACCCTTTTACATGACAAGAGGGGACTGGAGAAGGGATGCTCGGTTTAAGGGAATGGTTTTCTCCTCAGTCCAACTGTACAACAACAGCCCAAAGCTGAGACAGGAACACAAGGCAGTACAACTCAAAAACCAAATCAAACAGTGAAGCAACTGGTTTAAAAATACTGATAGTCCCACAGACACAAGAGTCAGCTGGCAGAAGCAGAGATTCCTGTTAAAAAAAATCCCAAGACCAAATATATACAAAATAAAAGATAGATCCCTTAGCCAGTATTTTTGGACAGTGAATAAACCAGCTGCAGAAGTGGGCTGAGGCCAGGAATTTGAAGCAAAAGAAGATCACGTGTGTATTTCCAGCCAAGAATGTATATGAGCAAGAGAATTTTAAAATCAGTGTGCAGTGTTGGAAGGAGCATTTCCTGTAATTTAAGGAACGATGATGAATGGATTTAGGTTTGGTCAGCACTGTAGCTGACAGCAAAGAAACCAGCTCAGTCCTTTTTTCAGGAAGATGAGCTGGTAAAAATCAAACCTGGATATTACAGACATGCAACTGCAGCTCAGATAAGGACAGGAATAAACAAAAATATCTTTTTCACATGATAACAGGTCAACAGCAGCAATTGTGAGCCTATCCATCATCTAGGCATATCTTTGAAGTGACTGCGTTTCTAAGCAGAATTTCAGCCCCAATTTAAAAATAAAAGCTTTGGGTACTTTGTGTGTAGAAGAAAACATAAAATCTGAATAAAGTCAGATGCCCCACTTGGAGGGCTGCTCCTAAACACCATTAAAACTCCCAAGTGGTGGCTAGTTAAATGGCACCATTGTAACCTCGTCAGGACTCCAAAACAATGAAGAGACTTCCAGATGGACCTCAGCTCACCTGAGGGATGAAAGACAACACCTACATTTCATTCTGAATCAGAAAAAATCCCAGCCCACGCAGAGAGCATCGGCTTGTTTGTAGTCCTTTGTTAGCTCCTTGTGCAGAAGCTAAACAGCACCCAGGGTTCTCTGCAAGCATGAAAACCGTCCTGTTCTTATGCAGCACATCCTGACCTACAGAGCATCTCAAGAGGCTTTGCCAACACAGCTCTGGGACACTCTGATCATTGTGAACCACTGCACTGCTCCCCAACCCTAGAGCAGGCATCCCCTGCAAAACTCATCCCCAAGGCACATTGGCTCACTTTGGTCTGTAGATCCAGATCAGCCCCTCATTCACTGGAGGGGATGCTGGAGGGGAAATAGAGCACCAGTTTTTCTGCCAAACTTGTATCTAGTTCAGCTGTATCTACCTTTGAATCACTGTAATGGGACACTTCCAAAGACAACTCTTTAAGCCACTTCCACAGAACCTACTTCAAGTCACTCCACGATTCCGACCTGGTCATCACAGCTTGTGAATGAGAAATTTCTCAGGGCTTCTGCACAACTCTGCTGCCCATTTTTCCCCTGTACTCTTGCAGCAAGGGTTACCCAAGAGGGAAAAGGCTGCCAGTACGGCAAAAGGAGCCAGGATGGTGTGAGGACTTACGGGGGGTTGTCACATTTCCGCTGCCTGAAGCGCACCCCAGTTCCGCACGTCCGGCTGCACATGCTCCACTGGCTCCACACGCTCCAGTCCCCGTCCACGTGCTCAGGGATGGGGGTTTTACTGACACACTCCCCAGCTCGGCACCACTGCAAGGCAATCAGGTTAGCACAGCCTGGGAAGAAGCCCTGACCTTGCACAGGCGGATTTAAAAGGATGTCTGAGGGATTGCAACAAGTCCACGTTTATGAGTTCTAGGGATTCAAGGCTTTGGTGAGAAGGCAGTAGGAGAAGGAGGAAGGGAGGAGGTGAAATGTAGAAATGCAAGTGTCACTCTCAACAAGCCCCTGAAGGGAGTTCTGTCATTAAAAAAGCAATCACAGGACTGAGCCCCTTACTTTATAAAGCAGATAATTATCTAAGTACTAAGACTTAAAGCCCCACGATTCACAGAAACATAGTCCAAGAAATTATACCCCAAAGCAATGCCTTCATCAGCACTGATCCCAGTCTGTATAAAATGACTGAAGTATTTTGGACCTACCTTGGCTAAACCCCCAAACCCCTCTGATTCTAATAGGTTGTTCTGGCTCCTGACCAAGCAGCAAACTTGGCCTGTCCAGGATATGACACAGTGAGCACTGCTAAGAAACCTTACGAAAGAGTCCCCAGGACTCCTCCAGTTAGAAAAAGATGGGCCTAAAAACCTTTTTTTTTTCCAGTTCCTTGTCGTGGTTTCCAGGACCCAGTTTTTCTTGTCATTGTTTAACTTTATTTGCAAGCAAAGAAAGGGTTCCAATCCTTGATTTCAGCCACCAGCTTTTTAATTTTACCCTTTCTCACCTCCCCAACTGTACCATAGACAAAAAAAATTAGAGTCCAAAACCAGTAAGTAGGAGGCTGAGAGTTACCAAACCAGTCAAGTTCCAAAAAATACATATATAAATAAATACAGCAAATTATAACTCAAAAAGAACAGAACCTCACTGTATTTGAGCTCAATTATTTTAAGCTACTTGTAGAAACTTTTAGGTTTTCAAGAAGCCTCTTTTCCTTTTCCCATCTTTGGCCACTCCCCAAATGTCAGGCTGAATCCTCTGTACACTTTCTACCTCAAATACAACCCAGAACTCAACCAGCTATGTGTTTATGGCAAATACAGAACATCTTGGAAACATTATTCCCAATGCTGGGAAACAAAAAGTGACTGCTGCTGAGCACTCTGATTACCTTGTCTGCACCACATTCGGTGCCATCCAGAGGGGGGTCCAACTTTGTTTTACAGGATGTGTCTCCTTCCACCAGGCACCAGAGCCCAGCACACATCAAATGCTGCAATCACAAAGCAAGAAGGTGCAGTTAATACTTTTGGAGATGCCAGCTATTATTATGGAATACACTTCAAAGCTCAGACAGTCTTTCTCAAGTGAATTCAGAGGCATCCAGTTGGTTTGGGAGCAATTATTTTTTAAGGGTTGATTGGCATTAAGTGGCCAGGCTGGAAACATGAAAGAGATTGATGGATGCCACTGACAGGAACAAAACCTACCCCAAACAAAAAGTGTGCTATTTAAACAGATTTCTTTTCACAAGAATAAATCTGATCCATTAAAAAGGAATTCTATATGGGAGGCCACATTGGGTGCTTTGGAACCATGCCAAATGCTTAGATGTCCAAGATGTTTAATTACTCCTATTTTTAGAAAAAGATACTCAAGTAACTGCAGCTGGTGGTAGCAATAATCAGGCAGCAATGCCCCTGGGGAGAAGGTAGAATGAGAAAGAGGAAAGGATGTCATGGTGTGCTGTACAGCAAAAGAGGAACTTGGTGACAGGCAGGGTAAAAGACTGGGAATATCCTGGGGATCATTCCCCAATGCTGCTGCTCTGCTCAGCCAGTGTGCACTGCAGGGATCTCAGTGCTGACCACAACATTGTGACCTGCCAGATCAAAACATTTTCAGAATTTAAGAGAAAGCACCAGGAAAAGGAGCCTTTGCATCAATAACATTTTCCACAGCATCCACCATGCTTTGCATTCCATGGAAGTGGATGAGTTCGGTACAGTGCTACATAGCTGAGTACCAAAAGAACAACAAAGAAGAGTTGCATTTCTTTCCACTATTGTTCACATTTCAATGTAATGGTAAAAAGATGAGAAACCTAACTCTTGTGCCAGCTGGTCTTGTCAAGATTTATTGCACCTCATTAAATAGTTGAGTCAACATGCATCAGCCTCATGGTTCTTCCCAAATGTAATGTAAGAGACTGTGGGTGCATGTGTGTTTTGTGTACAGGCATGTTGGTATGTCTCTATAAAACAGATCATGTCTTTATAAAATAGATCTGTACAAGAGAGGGTGCAGATGAGATAAATCCCAGTCCCAGCGATGATGTAGAACATACTGAAACAAAATAGTTATCACAGCAGTATCTGCATCCTGCTCCATTTCCACATTTTTTTCTGGAAAGAGGATTTTGCACTATTTAAACCCAAAGAACATTCACAAAAACTGGAAGCAGACAGCACAATTCAGCATCTGTATTAACCACAATGCAGAAAGTCATTGTAAAACAAACAAACAAGCAACAGCAAATACTCCAGGGAAACCTAAATCAATGAATTTTCAAGACATTTTCTCTGAACAAATAGAGCATATGGGAAAATATCAGTCTTTAGTAATTTTGACTAAATGACTGTGACTAATTAGTGGTTTACCCACAGCTCTGAAAGCACTTAAGCACTAATTAGCCATTAGAGCATCAGACACTGTTTTATTGATAGGTATACTGAGGCAGAAGACAAGGCAGAGATTTCAGAGCTTTCTGAGAAATTCATTGTTCCACCCCATAACTCCCAGATTCTCAACCCCCTGCCTTCTGGGGAGGACTGAAATAAAAAAAGTACTTCAATTAACCATCCATAAGCATTACAGGAAGAACACCAATCTAGGCAATAAAGTGAAGGCAGCAAAACCTCCTTCCAAACTGAGGCTGGGGCCAATACTGATAGGTAAAATGAAGGGAAGCTTAGGGAATGAAAGATGCAGACAAGTATTTCCACTTTCACAGTCTTCAGCCTCTCTCTTGCATATAACCACACAGCTTCAGAGCAGAGTATGAGGAGAAACACTCCAGCCAGATCTCTTGAATGACCCAGACAGAAGTTCTACCCCCAGAAGGAGACCCTCTGCTTCTGCTTTCTGTCAGAGGAACATCCTGGCTGAAGATGTGATGGAATTCACTACATCCCTAAAGAAGTTGTTCTAGACACATATGAGCACCATTGCTAAATATCTGTGCATTATGCAAGACCAGTGTTTATTCAGGTCCCTGGATCATAAACTGCACGTCAATTAGGGTTAATTTCTGCCCTTCGATGTAGAAGTGGGAAGACAGAGCGGGTGGTGGTAGAAACAAAGCCGTAAAAATGAAACAGATTTTGTACAATTTTGGCTGGCAACCAAAATCCCTCCATAGCTCACAAGAATGTGGAAGGTGATAAAGTGAGGTCACATGCCCAAGTATAAGCCATGGCATGGGGAAGCAATGGGCAGAGATCACCTCCAGTATGCGTGCTTGCACCTGCAAACCAGCCCAGAGCAGGGATACAGAGGGTGTAAATATTCCCATACAGGTGGGTGTGGTGTGGCTATATATATATGTGTGTGTTTATGCCTACATATACATATATACACACACATAAATGTAGGGAGAGAAACAAAGGAAATACCTCGCTCAGCAACACCAACCTTTCTGAAATCTCCCATCTTTGAGGTATGGAAAACATTGGATTTTTTTAGCATCCCTGTGTTTGATTCAGAATCCTAAATGCAAAGCATATTTCAGGAAACAGTTACAGAAAAGTCTGGTAACAATGCTGAGCTCTTGTGTTCTGGTGCCACACCACTACAAAGCCCAGGCCTTCGTTAGCCCAGTCCCCTGCATTTAATAGTGTTCAGATACCCCAGCAAAGATGAAACCATCAGCTTTGTGATTGTATGTTCCCAAGATGTTTTATCATGTTAATAGCTCTTTTCAAAAGAGATCATGTATCCTCCTCAGCTACAATAGGAACCCAAACAAAACTCCCCATTAAACAGCAAAGCAGTCGCAGTGACTTTTTAATGCTTAAACAGCCAGCTTTGTGGGGAAATATCCAAGTGAGAAATGGCAGGACTTGAAAGGAAGTTGTTGTATGTGAGTGGCAGCTCAGAGTTTATATTGATACAGAAGAAGCCATGAAAAGAACTGTGTTAGTGCTAATTCTGCATTCAGCAACCAGCCTTCAGATGGCAGGTCCCTGCCTGCAAAGCATTCCCTACAGGTTCAGAAAAGTGCCAGTGAGGATTTTCCAGTGATAGATACTTCACACTGGAAAAATATTGATTTGTTGAAACTGTCTGTGGGGAAAGGTCATCTTTGGATCAGCTCCCAGTTTGAAATATTTCCAAGAGCAAAATAAAATTTTAAAAAGTGAGATGGCTTTTGAGAAGTAGCGTTTCAATAAAAATTTAAAATTACTTAAGAAAAAAAAAAAGGCAAAAAATAAAAGCTTTTTCAACCGAACCTTTAAGGAATTTATACAGCAAAGTAAAATTTAGAAACTGAAATAAAATGAAATTGTTATAAAGGTGCAAATTTTAGACTCTGAGAAACTCCTGGGAGGTAGGAATGCTTGTCTGCACAGCTGTTAGGAACCAGTCCTGGGAGAGGTCACGATCTGGAAACTCCTAAGCTGGGAGAGATGTGCTCGGCAGGTGAGCGGCGCTTCCGATTACAGGGATTATAATGGCATCTATTTGACAAAGGGGCCTCACTGTGCCAGGTGTTTTCTCTCCCTCAAAGATCTCACCATCCAAACAGACTCCTGGGAGCTTGGGGATAAAGGAAGTTTTATCACTCAGTTCTAGGTGGAAAGATGAGGAACAGAAAGGGATTAAATGTCTTGCTGAAAGTCTGCTGGGAGACGAGCTGAACCAGAGTTGCTCAGAGCTCTCTGCTCAGTGTCACAGCCACAGGCTCCTGTGTCACTGCCTGCTCCAGCTAAAGCCAGACTCTGGCTCTGGTCCTGGCCCTTCCCACCTTTCCCAGCTTTTCACACATTTCCAGGACTGTGTTTCCCTTCCCTGGGACTCCATCCCCACACGGACTCGCAGCATGTGGAGCTCAGGCGCGGCTCAGCGAAGGGATCTGTGTTAGGTTCCTTAGCTCAGTGCTGCAGCTGGAAATGAGGAGAAGGCAAAATTAATCCAGCCAGCTCTTTGCCCACAGGCAGCAAAACTGGAGCTCTCTCTGGGGCTGCTATTGCATCACCACTGCTGCTAAAATCTGCATGATCCTGCCCCATGACCTCCTGTGGGCTCACAACAGTCCCCCAACTCAAACCCTCAGGTTATTACCTGCAAGGGGAGCATCCAAAGTTCAAAAGCATAAAGAGAATCCAATGAAAAAAGATGTCCTTCCCACCATGGAACAACTCTGCAGAAGCTTATTCATTCCCTACACATTCACTCCTTCACCTTGTCTGCATTCAAGGAAATAAACACTTATTTCTCCTGGAGATGAATTAAGTTTCTGCTGCCTACTGGAAAGAAGAACCTCTTCTTTCTAGCAGCAGAATTAAACCACCATGAAACCAATTTTTCTGTCAAAATGAGGGGACTATGAATAACAACTTAGGAAGAATAAATACCCTTAAGGGAGAATAGCAAGAGACCTCATAACACAAAGGCTTGCCTCTAAATAGGCTGACTTTCACTGAAGTATCACAACTCGTATTTTGCCAAGGTTTTGGCTCAGCACACTGCTAACCAGGAAAGAAAATGAGATTATGAATGGGATCCTAATTAACACCTATTAGGTACAATAAACACACAATTTACTCTTACTTTCCTGTTCAAAGCACAATGCAAATGCTCTCAAAGCCTTACGGGATGCTTCTGAGCAGCAATTCTTTACACAAGGTGACAAAAACAATGCCCCCAGTTTCTACACTATCACTGTCTTTAATTTTGGGTGCATGAACAACCCCCAGCAATCACAAGGGAGGTGAGCAGCGTTGTTTGAGGGAGCTTCTTGCTGCTGAAAATGAGATGAAAAGTGTTCCAAACTCAAATCCTGTAAAACTGGAAGGCACTTTTGGAAAGGAGGCACATGTTGACCCAGACAAGATAATTGTTTAACTCGGATCCATGTCTCAGTGGCCAAAATGCTGACCTGTGTCTAGAGCTGATATTCCAAGACAGTGCCAGACAAGCAGTGGAAGACTTCCAGACTGCAAGGAAGGCACAAAGGATTAGAAACACTTTTTGTTTCTTTTAAACTGTACTTTGGGAAACAAACAATGAAACAGGACACCACTATCTCTACTTTCAGCTGTCTCTGGTGCTCTCAAGGAAAACTAAAAACCTTCACAGAAATATTTCTTTGTAAAGCACCAGTTTTATTTAATTTTTTCATGTACCTGGACTTAAATGAATTGTCAAAAGAAAGAGATTGGAAAGAGAGCATTCGTAAGATCACAAGCTAATTTTATGGCAAAGCATTAAGCTGAATACAAATCTTTCCAGTGCCTTTAGTGCACTCATGTCACCTGCTCCAGGGATCCACAGATATGGAAAAATCCAAGAAGAAAAGGACAAGTTTTATGCACTTTTGTGCCAACACACAACTCATACTGGTGTGAGCTCTTCAGCTTTGCTGAGCCCAGGTTTCAGTATCTTAAATGAGAGAACACATGTACATGTCATATCAGCTGGAAGAATCGTGGAAATGTCTTTATATGGTCAAACCTGGAAGTAGAGACATGTGGAACAAAACACTGGAACTGAGTCTTTGAATTAAATTATTAGAATTTTGTACTGTGACTTATTAACAATGTTTAAAAGAGCTGTTCTTAAGAGTAATGTTCACTCAACAGCTCCCTGTGAACTCCTCAGGCCTTAACACCTGATATGAAAAATATTGACTTTTTTTGAACAACAGGCAGAGTTGTTCATTAAAAAAGAAAAACAGGAAAATTAAAAGAATGAAATAACGGATTGTGTTTCTTGGCCATGTGAAAAGAGAAGCAAGGGACAGCAAAATAAATATAGATATGCACACACACCGTTCAGAAGTGATTGTGAAAATTATGGAGTTTCTCTTGAAGTGTTTTACAGGTGGGAAGTTCCCAGCAGGCCAGTGGGAGAAGTCTGAATGCCCTTCAAGCTTGTTACACACTACTTTCAGGCTGATACTCAATTGTATTCTGGCTAACTTTGTAAAGTTCAGACTTTAGCTGTAGATGCCACATCACAAGGCTACACTAATTCTTTCTCCCTCCCCTTGTCTTAATAAGAAATGAAGAATTGCCAAGCTCAAGTGTTTAATTCCTAATGGGCTCTCTCCACTATTGTTAAGAGTTTATTATGTTTGTATTTCGAAATTTCTACGTTGTATTTTTGTAATTTTAATTTGGTTCCCTTCTCTCTTGTTATTTTTCTTTAAACCACTGCACCAGAATGTGTTTTGACCATCTTCCAAACTGAAACACGTACAAAAATTTCTGAAGCATTCCAATAATTGTAAACTGGGCTGTGCTGCCCAGGCAGGAACTCTGCTTCTCTCTCGTTCTTTCTTTCTCTTAAACAAAAAGTATTTCCACTGAAAATAAAGAGAAAATGGATTTTTGCAACATACAGATGCAGTGAAATAGGACACTTCAGCTTCATAGAAACAGGCAATGTGAAAATAGTCTGAATTCTAACAATAACTATAAAATGTTAACAGTTAATTGTTACCTTTACTTCTCAAAAAAACCCCAGCCTGCTCATTTTAGTTTAGAATTGCCAGGCTTCTATCCTGCAAGCCTCAAGAAAAACCCAACCCATCCTCTTCCAGATTTATTAGTATTACTATGCAGACAAAGTCCCTGGTTGTACAGAAAATGACAATGTAACCTATTATTTTCAGGATAAACCAGTTTTCAATCTAATTACCACATTCTTGTAAATATTCTATAAGTCACTAAATAATAGGGCTCACTATCATGGTCTGCATCTCACAAATGGCCTTGCAGAGAAAAGGCAAACAGAGGCCCATTGATTCCCATGCACAGAGCCCAAAAGGCCACTCCAGCAGCCTCTTTGCAAGATCAAGACCATAGAGAGACCTACAATTGCTGAATTATACTCACCACCACACCATCAAATATGCAAACTGAAGGGGTTTACATAAAATCCACTTGATCATTACAATTCCTGGTCCTTCTTTACTTTGTTTTTTGGTTCCTCTCCTTTTCCACATTAGCCAAGAAATCTACTTTGTCTCCTTTGGCTTGCAGTCAACTTTGCCCTCTTGTTCTGTAGCTTGTAGATATTGGAAAATACCTACATTTGTTAAAAAACAACCTGAATCTAAGAGAAACAGTGAAGCCAATTCTAGCTGGTTTAGTATTTCTAAAAACAATGCTATGTCAGAATTCATATTCCCAGCTACATCTGAGTTGACAGTGTCCCTGTCAGAAAACAAATCTCTTTGAAGCTTTGCTAATCTCCTTCCAAGTGCCACTCCAGTCTCAGCACAGTTTTGACTCAAAAAAAAAATAGCTGGATGATAACAGTTACGTAAAAACCCGCAAAAATGTGTTAATAATAAATAAGCCAAAAGGCTTATAAAACGAAGAGCCAAATGGATACATGAGATAGAAATCACATTTTTTCCCCCCATAAATATGATTTCAGTGCAAAAGCCTCTGTTGGTAAGCGTGCCAACCTGAAAAATAAAGATTAAACACACAGAATGTTTCCATGCAAGGTTTCAAATGTGTTTTGATGCATTTCTGGGGGTGAAACCACCATCTCTGCTCCCTGAGAGATTCAGCAGAAATCACCCACGCTATTCCTCTTGGAATAAACACATAGACAGCCAAGGGTTAACTCCTGCTCTTGAGGCATCAGCCTGGCTGGGGTTGGAGCTCTCTGCTTCCTCTCTTGGAGGGGTCAAATGAACTCACAATAGTTGATTCATAGCCCAGTGTGGAGCTGAAGGACAGAGGTCAGACAGGTTGAATTGCCTGTAATTTGCACAACTGCTCCCATGCTAGCCCTGGACCCATGTCAGCATTCAGCAGCCAGAGCCCCCAGGATCTCTGTTTGTGGTGCACTGATAACGCCCTGTGCAGGGCCAGAGGTGCATTTCTGTCCAGCTTTTCCTGCAATTATCATGATGTTGCTCAGAGCTCAAGAATGACACAGTCATCTACTTAATTTCTGCTAAAAGCAACCTGTCTCCCTCAAAATGAAGGCCACTGTGTAAACTCTTAGGAGGGCCAAAGCTCATCTGGAGACAGGCAGCATGCCTGGCATGGCAGGGCACACTTATACATCCAAGATAAGCACTTGCATGATCAGACAATGCCTGACATTTGCAGTGGGAAAGATGAACAAAAAGCACCATGGGAAAGCACTTTGATCCTTTTGCATATTCCAAGACAAAACTCTGTAACTTGGATATGAAGGGGGATGTACTGAAAGGTCTTGAGAGATTCATTAATATATGTAAAATCATAGAACCACAGAATGGTTTGGGTTGGAAAGGACCTTAAAAATCATCCAGTCCCAACCCCCTGCCATGGGCAGGGACCTTCCACTATCCCAGAGCGCTCCAAGCTCTGTCCAGCCTGGCCTTGGATACTTGTTCCCTGCCCTAACAGGAACCCAGGCTAAAAGCCTGATTCACAGCTCCTTAAAGAGGTGACATGCACTAGAAAGTCTTACCCAACATTGATGTTACAGGAACAGATCCTCAATTATACATCTTGGAGGTCATAGATTACAACAGACTATGGATCATCTGACTATCATAAACTCATTTTTCAATATATTAAAATGTAGAAGGAAAGGAGAAAGGAATGTCGAGGTTTGGTGTATGTAAAGCTGATCCTTCCTCATATGTTTTAATTTCTGTTCTGTAAATTTGGAGCTGAATAGCTGCAGGATAGCTGGTTTGGCAAACTTATAAACCTGAAAGCTACAGATTTGTTCTAAGGCATCTGAGTTATCCTTAAAAACAAAATGGAAGAAGAATTTTGGGGATGCAATTTCAAATATTCAGGTAAGGGTGAATATTCATGGATTAACTATCTTGTTGGACTGCTGTTGGAGGTCCAGCCACTGCCAAGTATTGAGGGACCTGACTCTCTGTGAAAGCAAAGATTACATTCCTTCAAAAAATTGGGCTTTGATGTTGCTAAAGGAGAGAGTTTACTGCACAGAAATTTTCTGCAGTTTCTCAAAAATGTTGAAATTTTGGAATCATCTAACCTCTGAAGTTTGCTCTAAACCAAACTGCATGGCATTTTTGGATATAGGGCCTCTGGTTTGCCTGATATAATTATGTAGCTCAACTATCTCTGAAGAAATATTGTAATGTAACTCTTTTATTATATAAGAAAATAGGCAGCAGACACATGTAATCATAAAAAGATTGAGCAGGCTCATTTCCTGAAGTTTATTTCCTTCTCGTAACAAATATTTACTGTCAAATGTTTATTGCTTTTGCATTTGGATTTTTTTAATACTTTATTGAATTAAAAATACCACATTACCATTGGCTAGAAGAGGAGACAGCTGTATTTGCCAATAATTTCTACAGCTAATGCCAGTGACTAGTGCCAATTTTTTTTTTTTTGTTCATATTTTTGTAGACAGCTTTGAGACTTATGATACAAGTATTCTGCAGATGAGGCCTGAGGAACACAAAGGTGAAAAGAACACAAATTTCAGAGGTTTAAAAATCAAAAGTGATCATTTCCTCTAAAGAATTTCCTTTTCTTGCCATCAAACACCAATTCAGAGTAGTATAAAGGATGTAAATATTTGCTTAAATTAACAGCATATGACATAACTGATCTAGAGCTTCACAGGGTAAATGCTAATTCTTAATGTACATCTGCAACAGAAATAATTCTAAATAAGGGACTGCAAACTGGTTTTAATCTGCTGAAGTTCTACCAGCCTTTTCGTTAGGAAGCACTAATGTCCTCACAAAATATGCTTCTTTTTCAGGAGAAAGGAGAGACAGAAAAAGAGCACGTTTTTCACTGTGTCAAATAAAGTGCCAAATAATTAGATTGGTGAAAAATCTTGGGAGACACAAACACCTGCTGTCTGTAGCTTGCTGAGAATGGTGCCTTTTGGCACATTATTCTGGCAAATAATGAGTCCCTGAAGCAATTCCAGACTGGACATGCAACTCCTGTGTGAAAAATGCTGACCACCTACCAGCGGGCTGACATTCTCATCAGGCACTGGAATATCCAGAAACAAAATGGTTTTTTATCACAACAAGGGAAATAGCAAAAACCTCTTCCAAGAGCAGTCCAGCTGGGTGACACCCACACAAGTGGAACAACTTGAGTCATGCTGGGTAGATCTGAGGTTTTCTTTACAGACCTGTATTCTAATACTTTGCTTCCAGTACAGTAGTCCTGGTGGTCTGCATTTTCTTGATGGAGCTGGGAAATACAACCTATCCAGATTCTTTTCCTATTGTTTTATATTAGCTAGTTTCCAAGTCCAAAATAAATAAAACAGCTAATGTGAAACTAAGAGCATTTTCCCAGGACTTGCACGTGTTCAACAGTTTCAGTAATTTGGCACTTAGAAACCTCAGTTACCTCTGATTATTTTTTTTTTCTTAACACTGATTTAACATCCCAATCTTGTTCAAAATGGGAATAAGGGAGAACAAAAAAATACAAGTGACCAGTTATTAAAAGCAAGAAGCCTGTCTGCTTCTTTCCTGTCAGTACAGGAGGGGATGCTGCCAGCAGGTGCTGGTGACCCAACACAGCTTCATGGTTTTTTTTTTATATCTCCAAGGCCACACTGGAAGCAGGCATTACCCTGCTCCCTGTCTAAAGCAGGGGATAAGATCTGCTCAGAATTAAAAGATCTGATCATATGTAAGACTTCAGAAAAATTTTAGCTGTCTAAATTCCAGAGGATGAATCCAACAGCCTCATCTCAAATACAACCTACTTCTAGACAGCAACAATCAACTTTTCCATTTTGCCAACCAGCCATGATACAAGGCACTCTGCACTCAAATCCTGATTAAACATCATGTTGCTTAGAAAACACACAGGATTCTGCACAGAATTCTGCAAGGCCTCATGAAACAAGCAGACATCAATATTTTTTCAGCACAGAGTTAAGAGGCAGCTCCTAAGAACACTGCAGTGGTCTGAAGGTGAAGTCTGTGAAACACCCAGCCAGCCATCTAAGCTGACTCTGTGGAAGTAGCCAAACACTCTTGTGAGGAGAGACTTTCACCTCAGCTGAACTTCCAGGAAAACAATCTCTACAGAGCATTTCAGCAAAACAATATCAAAAGAGAACAAAGTGCAAATACCAGTTTTTCTGAGTCTGCTCTGGGAGATTACCAAGGGCAGCGTGGGGAAAGAAGGGTGAGGCCTAAGCAGGAGCTGCCGACACGGAGCTCAAGGCCACTTGATTTTTCACCAGCAGTGCTGAAACTGAGGGAAGTACAGACTCCTTTTCTCTTCCCCTGGGCTTGGCAGCTTTATTCCCACTTCCTACTTTGTTTCCAGCTACAACCCACGAGTTCTTACCTCCATATCTTTACAGAAGGTGGCGTTGGTGCCGAAAAGGATCTGGCACTGCTCGTCGGCGCTGTAGTGCATGCCCGGCAGTTTGTGAGGGAGCCGCACGGAATATTGGCTCCGGGGGTCTGTCACCAACAGACAGGTGCTCACCTTGGACCTGGACAAAGGAAAAACACCTTTAGGGAAAGCACCTCTGAACTGGAGTGTTAGATCACTGCTACAGAGCTGCTGTCCTGCCTTTAACAGGGACTGTGAAACAGTGGGCTTTCCCTGCAAGACTTCTAAGTCATTGAGAACTATGGATAGAAAGGTCCTTGGGGATTCCTGCATGACCCCAGGCCTCAAGGCAGGAGAGATGACATTCACAACATTCTGGGTTAAACATTTGTCTAAACTGTTGCTAGAAACCTGACAGAGACTCAATTCAGCCCTCAGGCAATCCAGCCCAAAGCTTCACTAGCCTTGAAATAACTGCTAGAAAGCCTCTTCCATCATGTCTCACCTCAATCCCCGCAGCTGAATTTTGAGCCCTGGACATTTTTTTTTATCCATCACAGACATAAAGGGAAGATTTTTCCCTTTGCCTTCACAACAAGTTTTTACAAATTGGAATATCACTGTCACATGAGGACCCAGACTCACCAGATGAGTTCAGATGCAACTTCTTTTTACTAATTCATGCCTTTAATGTGGCAGTAAATATCCCATTTTCTTTCATTATTTTCCTTCCTTTCCCACCTCTAACCTCCAGAGCAGGAAATTTTCCATGCTGAACCCACTCCTTGCACAAAGCACTGTGCCAGGCACTGTTTGTCAGAGAGCTGCACTGTAGGTTTAAGATTAGAAGTGCAGAATTCAGACAATTCCAGTGCTTCCTGCAGTACATGAGATTTAACAAGCAACAGCGCAGAAATCCTTCTTGAACAATTCAATATGATAAGCTGAAACATGCATGCAATGGGAAAGAAGTTTATAGTGAACCATTTTAGACCAACACTCACTGAGGAGTGAGAAAACACATCAGAATTATCTCCAGGCAAAGTCAAATTCCAATAAAATAAAAGCTATTTAATAACAAGACAGTAAAAACCATAGCATAAAGCTGCAACATCTTTAAGCAGAGATTTCTGCAGGCCACCTACACACAGATTTCTGTCATTGCAAAATTTGAAGGGCATTTTCTGTAAAAAGAAGGTGACGGGATTTTTTCAAAAGATGTTATCAGCACATTGACAACTGCACATAATTCTTCTGCCTCTCTTCAACCTTTCAAGGGGCTATTGCAATGGAGACATTCAAATTTGCTAATGACACATGTACACTTCTTTAAAAGGAAAATTATTAATACTTTCATTTTAAAGCAACAAAGTGGATTCTTGCCTGGCAGGATTTTTGACACTCAGCACAATCCTTACTTTAGGAAGTTCTCGAGGTCGTCTCGGCTGCACGAAGACCAGGAAAGGTCACTTGGGTTCCTGCCCTTCACCCATTCTCCAGACATAATGTGAGATCTCCCAGCACAGGGCTGATGATCATCATCGTGACTCATTCCCATGCTGTTGGATTAGAACAATATAAGAGAAAAGATCTATCAAGTTATGATGTGGGTTTCTCATTTCCCACTGCCTTTAGCAATGACATTCTCAGCAATTAACAGTTGGACAACAGGCTGCAAATACAACACACAATCAGTCATGTACTGCCCATGTACCTGTTAAATAAGTGAACTAGAGGTTCCTTTAATTTATCCATTGCCTTAATTTCACAAAGTGATTGGTATTTGTGTGTTTGAAACTTTTAAATGTGCTTCTTATGGACTTTCCTTCCAGGGTTTATGAGAAGTGAACCTGGAGAAGTGAAGTAGCTCAGAGAAGGGTTATCTGCTGGAATATTTACTGAAAATTTTGGATTGCTTTCCCAAATCTAGTGGATAGGATCCCTACAATTACACTGAGCTAGAGATGGGCCAACTTTGTTCTTGCATCAGTGTGAATTTGGAATATACTGTTAGGAAAAACATTTTTCTAAATTAGTGGTACTGTACAATCATCTAACTTTGAGGCTGATCCTTTTTTGAGTGGTGGGTTGGATCAGATGATCTTCAGCAGCCCTTCCAACCTAAATTAGCCTCTGACTCTGTAAAAGCAGTGCTTAGACTGGAGCCTGAGGCAAAGCCAAGCCCCATTTCTGCAAGTACTGTCCAAACAAGCACCAAGACTGTCCCATGCCCATCTCAGCAAGGACAGAATGTGACCTACTCAGCAAAACAAACCATCTAAACAAACAGCAGATTGTGTTGTATAAACACATAGAACACACATTCAAACACATTCAGTGAGGATTTCCAAAAGTACTCAGAAACAGAAAAGTGTTACTTCAACCTCCATCCAACTTCCCTCTCAGGACCTATCATTAGGACCCTATAATTAGGGGAGTCTTCACCATAGGGCTGCTACAGCAGGTCCAGGTTCAAAATAAATCCCTGCTGCCACTATAGCAAGGTGAGACTCCTCTGCTGCAGGTAAAACTTTGTGAACATGGAAAAATGTTGTGACCAAGATCACCTGCTACACTCAGTCCTACATTAAGTCCACCACACCAACCTGCCTGGCAGTGAAAGTGAGTCAAGGATTTTCCATCCTACTTCAAAATGGAAATTAAAATCCTTTTTCAGAATCATACAGAAGTAATAACTCTTTGAAATAGTAACATTTCTCCTTCAGTTCCAAGGTGAAATGGAAGAAAGGTGCCTTCTATGTGTCAGTGTCACTTTCTAGCAAAACATCACCAATCTGGGGGTGAAAACACAGAATTCACAGGGTCTCCAGCTGGCTGGCTGGAGCAAGGCAGGAGCAGTCCCTTTAAATATGCACTGTTTAATCCATGCTATTTCCCGACAAATCTGAGGCTCCTGTTTGCTTTCTGACTGTGCTCTTGGCTTTGCCTCTCCCCAGTTGTGGGACTCAACTGTTCAGAGCCCAAACACGACATCCATTTCTGCTTGCAATGAACCAAAACCCACTTCAGCACTTTGATAATTATGGCTTAGATTAAACCACCATCTCTGCTATTTTTAGCTTATAGTGAAGATTATATGGTGGAGTCTATTATTTTAGGTTTATCTCCAGGGACATTATTATTATTTCTAGCAAAACTACATTTAATATAATTTTTAGACTCAGTAGTTCATAGTTATTCTTGTTTTTAAACCTTTGTGGTTTTTGAACACTTCAGAAACATTAACATCAGGCACATTTTGTTTGATGCACACAGGAATAATCTAACAGTCTATTAGTAACTCTAACTTCAAAACAGTAAAGAGTGAAATTCCTGCTCCACTGAAGTGAATGGGAGTTTTGCCATTGACTTCAATGGAGCCTGGGTTTCACTCCAAATATTTTACCCATGTTGTTTCTACACACAGAGAAAACTCCTCACATGCTAGGATGAAAGTTCCAGCAGTATTTCTCCAATGCAAATAAGCCCATCTAAAGATTGTGTTTCTAAAAGTCAGGCAAGAAAGAGCTCAGTACCATGAAGCAAGGGATGTGAGCTTGTCAGGAATATTCCAGAACAAAGTTTGCCCAAAAATGCCAGTTTAGAAGCTTTGTGGGCATGCAGCAATCCTGTTAACTTTTCTAAGGAAGAACAAACAGGTTTCCAAGGTATCTTGCAGCTTGTCTGCCTTGTGACTGCCACAGTCCTGAGACTCAAAGCTGGGTCCTTTTTGGGTTTCTACTCTGTTTCTGTGGGATGGGATCTGGCAGCCCTCCTGTTCTGGCAGCTTCCTGAATGGCCTCCTGCTCAGCACATCAGCTGTTCCACCTCAAAAGGCTGAAAACAAATTATCTTCCTGACTTTCCAAGTGCTTTAGGATCCCTGATTTTATCCCTTCCAGAAAAGACTAGTGTTTGGTCTAGGGTTGTTAATTAAGAAATACTTCATCTTTCTGATTACCTTCAATTCTTTTTTGTCAAATATGTTGAAAGTGATTTTGTTGGCAAAAAACAAGGGTAGCGCTTACTAATTAAATGTACATTCGTGTCCTTATCTTTATTTCTACCTGATCTCATGGAAGATGTCTTGCCTAGGACAAATGCTGATACTGCCAGTCTTTACTCAGCTTTATTTTGCAGGGGGTTTGAGGCAGATAAAATGTGTTCTCTGTAGAATGAATCTATATAAGAATGAATCAGAACTCACACTTCAAGTTATTTACAGGCTTCTTCTGAAATCCATTCAGTTCTTGTAAGTGTGGAAATCCACCCATTTTTCAATCATTCCCATTTTCTTAACAGAAATTCTTTTAAAAGTCGTAAGCATAACAGAATTGAGCCTGAAAGAAATACCTTTATTGGTACAAAGCAAAAAGAGCTTTTCCAGTTTATATTAGCTTGGGATCTGGCCTCAAGGTACACAGGCAACCCCTCCTGGCCTCTCAGTGATGAGTTTCTGGTAGAATGAAACCAGCAACACCTTTGGAGCCTGTTTTAATTGGCAATGCAAAACTTTTCTCAGCATCTACTTTACCTTACAATGACTCACTTGAGAAAATTATTAAATGACCTGCAGGACTAAGGCATACCCTAGCATGCTAACACATTCTTTTCTGAAGTTCAAGGGTCCCCAGCTACATCAAAGGGACCAGGTTTTCCTAAACACGTAGTAAATGCAATGCCATGCTGGTTCTTTTCACTAATGAATAGTCCTCTTCCTTTTAACAGAATAAATGGGACAGGCAGTGTGTGTTTGTACTAAACACCAGTGCAAACTGAATCAATAGTTTACATTTCATTTGTGACCATCTAACCTTACCTGCTATTCAGAATTCACGTGGAATTAGAAGCAGGTAATCAGTCTCCTGAAATATTCTGCCTTGGGAAGTTCTATTCCTACATGAACTGATCTTGAACAAAGAGTTGATAAGAAAAGCTCCTAGATTAGAAGTAGCAATGTCAAAATGACACCACACTGCCCTGCAAACCCACTGCCCTGTGTGCTCCCTGAGACGAAAATGTCCATTTTATCAAAGCCACAAACAGATGCTGCCTGTTACCCTTTACAAAGCCAACAGAGCCGTTATGAATGAGCAGGACTCAGTTTCCCTTTGTGTTACTACCACAGTCACTCCTCCATCCTAACCCCTTGCAAAACTTCAGCCTTTCATTTCATCACATTCTCCTCCTGAAGACAATGAGATTTCACAAAGGCAAGCAAGGACAGCTCAGACTGTCAGCTCTTCAACTTCTTTCATTCAATGTTTACTGAGAGTAAGCACACTGGGACTTTGGTTTCACACCCCAGCTTCTTTCCTAATATAAATAATGCATTGCTTACCAGTCAAAGACACCACGGCCTCACTGGAGGAGTCCTGCAGCACATTTACTGTTGCTCATCATGTGTGAGGCCAGAAACAAGCTGACTGACCAGTTTGAGTCCTGACTGTTAACATAATCACAGCAAGGCAAATCTGATCAGGAGTCACAGGGAGGCAGCATCAACAGATCTCTTTGATGCAGTTTTTTGGAGAGCAAGGCTTTAAAGTAGCTAGCACTGCTATGAATAAAAAATAGCATGCAGTCTCTGAGAGCTCTGGCCTCCCTGAAGCCTGTGCAGCAATCAGAACTGGGTCAGGATGCCAGAACTACACTCTGAGCCAGAGCTGGCCAATTTCTTGTGTAATTCTTCTAAGCTAAACTCAATTACCAGCCCTGTTTTCCCACAGCAATGCTGAACGAATGCACTTGCTTTGTTTGTTTGGGTCATTAGTGGAGTTTCTCCTCTAGACAGTTAATGTAACTAAACTGCTCTGTTTACCCTTGGTGTGTTTTCCGGTGTTTCCTGTTATTCTTTACAAGCCTGAGCCAAAGTGCACCAAAGCCTGTGGAAAGCCTCCTACTGCATCCAATGCCCTGCTGCACATGAAGGTTCTCGAGGTCATGTACACAAATCTTCACCAGAACCACTGTGACCCTTAATAAAAACCCTAAAGCTGAGCTAGAGGATAATGCCAAGGGCTGGGAGAAACTGATTTAGGAGATGCTTAAATCTGTTCAACAGCTGCAACTCTGGCTGGTAAGAGACCACTGGAGAAATCCTCAGGACTGTTATCATTCACTCTCCCTTAGCAGGGAGAGATATGAAGTTGGGACAAGAGGTAAATTTGATAGAAAATACCAGCAGTAGGAGCACTTTTCTTCAGAAAAAGGGTAGCAACTGAAAGAAAGAAATATGAAGAAGGGAAGCCTGAAAAAAAGACACACAATAGTGGAAATGCCATGAAGTAAGACCACCTCCATCACCTCCCTCTGAAAGTCAAACCATTCCATTTGCCTGCAAATAATTCAGTGTGAGTCAAATGTTGGATCACTTTAGAAACTCGTGGCTATCAAGGCTACCCAAGGTGTCCTGGCTGTCACCCCAGCTGCTTATTAAATATGCATGACAAACAATTGATTTCTCTCCACACAACTGCACTTACCTCAGGCACCACTTCTCCAAAGGGCAGGGAGGATGTCCAGCTGCCAAGAAGGAAAGAATGACAGCGGGCTGTCTCTCACTCCCACAGACAGAAATCCAAAGGAGTCTTTCCAAAGAACCAGCTTACAAAGAGCTGTAACTGTGCAAGCTCGGCAACACATTAAATAGGAAGAGCTCCTTGGGCCAGCCCTGCACACCAACATGGCCTCACAGAATTGAGCAGAGCCCATTACAGCTGTATCCCAAATACAGGAGAAGGCAGAGATATCTCATGCTCCAAGTGGAAAGTACAGTGGGACCAGGGTTTTGACATTTTTGGCTGATACTTGATTGCTGGACAGCATGTTTTCTCCACCTGTAACATGCCTGACCCTGCAGACACTCCTAAAAGCTTTGTTTCTGCAAGGGAACGTTGCTATGAGCTAGGCAGTACCAGCCTTGCACGTCACCACTGACCTTCTGAGAAGAGAATAATAGAGAAGTTATTCCCTGTGACCCAACTTGCCATGACTCACCCACATGTAATCCAGAGTTAAATGTAGAACCAGGACTAAGGATAAGATTTTTTTCTAAAGCCCACTGGAGAAAAATAAATGCAAAAGGAAGGCAGACTGAACATCATTGCAGAGTGGGAGAGGTAAGGGAGAAGGGGAGCTGTAATTTATCTGCTCTGACATGTCAGTGTGGGCAGGATGACAGTGCCCACAGAGGACAGCTATTTAGACATGCACAAATGCCATCTGTTTTTTCCATATGAAGGACAAAATTCATCCCCATCCCACCTCCTCAGGTCTCAATGAAGGTTTGAAAAGGGAATCCCATCTCTGCAGTGCATCCAGTGTCAACCACAAAGGAAGACACTGGTATGGAAGGAGGTTACACAGGGTGTGTGGCTGGCAGCTGTGAACATTAAACATGGCCATTAAACTCAAATCTGAACAGAGGATGTACATTAACAGTTCTTAACAGCTCCTGCCTGGTTCTTGGACTGAACCAGGAGTGGGAGACAGCACCCCACATAATCCAGCCTGTGAGCTGTCCACTCCCAAATTGAGCTCAACGCTAGGAATTTTTATTAACATTTGAAATCAAAGCTGCATCACTGGAAAGATACCTACTTCTGAACTGGTTCAACATGTTTAATGTTTCAATATAAAATGCTGATCATTTTGCAAGTTATGAGGTTTACATCCAGTTGAGAATAAAGATGTAACAGAGGAAGGAGTGAAATGGGGGTGTTCATTTCAGCTGGAACTGTAATAGGAGCCGCAGTGCAAAGTGAGGACAGTAACTCTGAGAGGGTGACCCAGGAAAGCGATGCCTCTAAGACAGGCAGAGATTGTCAGAGATGTCAGAAGGGGCCAAGGGAGGCTTGGACAAATCAACAAATCCTGGGAAAATGCTGAGGTGAGCTGAGCTGTCATTAAGGGAGGAGGCAAGGAAACATCTTGTGCAACCTTCCTACAAAACCAGAGGCCACTGAGGCCATTGGCTTAATGGAAAGCAGGCTTTTTCACACTGCGCTTTTCAAACATGTAAACACTGTCTCTTAAATATGCTTTGACTATTCCAGAAAGTGTCAGGAACACATTGGAGAACTGTGATGAAGAGAGGGAGATGATCCTACTTAAAACATTTGAAGTAACCAAGGCTGGTCATTGTATACACAGTGTTATCTAGAACAGAGGTGTTCAGGATAGGTGCTGTATTTTTGGGGTTTTTTAAATCAGGAAAGTCAACATTTAAAGGGAGCCATGACTACTGGACTCTTGTTTTCATAACCAAGTTTATGTCACTCTCCAATAATGAAGTAACCAGATATTTTATATGGTTATCTACTCATCAAGCAGCCAAGAAGTCAACAACATCGAGTGAGAACACACGAACGCCTATGGTGAATAACAGTGTGGAAAGCTGTGGTTTATTCAGCTGCATGACAGATCCAGCCCTTTATGATATGGTTTTCATTTAAAAAGAATTAGCTTTTTTGCCTTGGAATCTGGAAGGCAGCAAAGTACGAGCTTGTGTTGCAAGGGACAGAGCACATGAGAGTGACATGGCAGAGACACTCAGTGGCCATGAAGAACATAAGAGAATCATTTTAGGATCCTCTCCCCAGCAACATCACATGCTCACATGATTGACTCCTTCCTCCAGCAGACATTTGTTCATGGGATTCTCTCTGAGCAGCCCTTGCTGTTTCACAGAGTGGGTGATTCACAGCAGGACAGGCATTGCCGGATGCATTCCAGCACCTTGGGTGAGATGAAGGGATCCAGCTGCAAAACAACTGAACATCCACCATTCCAAGGGCCTCTCTCCACTGCTTCTGATTTCTAGGATGTGGCCCCTGCTTATCAACCTTTTCCTGAAAAAAGCTTCACAGTTTCTTCTAAGAGCTGTTAGGTTCTGAGCTACAGGGACAGAAAAGGGAGTGTTCCACCAAATACAAAGTCCTACAAAATGCTAAAGTTGATCCATATATATACAAATAAATTTGGCAGAAACTCAGCATTGAAGAGGTAGAATTACCTCAGGAAAACACCCTTCTGCCTTCTGATGTCAATACTTCCTCCTTTCTGAGATCCATTTAGCATCTTAAGTGGATCTCTCCTGTCTCCTTCCTTAAAGTACTATCCCATCTCCATGCAGGCATCCAACCACATGCTGAGCATTTCTACACCCTCACACATTCTTTGATACCTGCCAACAACACACAGCAGATTTCTGACACAACAGCATGGGTAGGAGTCAAGGATTGATTTAATTCCTTCAATCAGTCCCTGTTGAAGAGGTGAATATAAATATATCCAAAAACACTCACTGTACAACATGGATCAGTGACTCTCTGTGGGAATCACTTGTCTCACACTGGTTGTTTGTCATGATCACAGCTGAGTTGTGACCCTAAAGTAAGAATAAATTTATCTGAGGATGTCTCCATGAAAATGTTCACCATAAGCTGTTTCCTTGCCCTCCAAGTGATTAAATCCACTTCTTGGACATACAAAAACCTTTCGTTCTCACTTGCTTCAATCTGGTTTCAGAACACAGAGAACTGTTGCAGAAGGAGCACAATGATTATGAATGAAGCAGTGGTGGGCAGAGAAGGACTGCTCATTGCACAGAGGCTGCTGTGCTCCATCTGTAGCTCCTTGTTTTTGGAAAGCACCCCGGGGCACAGCAGAAGGAACAAGCTGAAGGGTAACAAGCTGTTTGCTTTCAGCACTGCCTGAAGTGGGTGAGAACGAGACCTCCGAAAATGTGACACGCATTTCCTCAGAAGATGAAAAGGGAATATAAATTGTAGGGTGGAAAAAAGACCAAACCCCGGGATAGCTGGGTGGGATTTCCCACCCACGAGGGAAGAGAGACAAAAGCTCAGTGAGCACTGACAGCCCTGTCAGTCACAATGTCAGAAACCCCAGGGGAAGCTCTGTGTGCAGTCACTTTTCCAAAACTCCTGTGAAACCACTGAAAGCCTCCAGTCAACTGCATTAAATGACCGAGTGCCAAACCTGAATGCAGAGCTACAACACAAGACACCCTTCAAAGAAAAGCAAGGAGAGGGGAGAGATGGTGTGGAATATTTGCCAAATACGTGCAACACAAATAACCCAGATGTCCCACACCCTGTCCCATCAGGAAGCCACCCACAGCCGAGTGCTGGGGAAGTGGGACAGCCTGGGGAATGCACTGTAGGAGTCAGGAATGCTGGCTGCCTTCCCCACACTGGGAGATGAATTCTCCATCCCTGGAGGTGGGAAGCAGGAGATGGCCAACATCAAAAGACAAAAAAGGTGTGAAGTAAATGCACTACATAAATTCTACCAGCATCAAGCGTTCTGCAGTCCCCAGAAAGGCAGTGGGGGATATGTTTTATGTTTTATGGCTCTCAGAGCAGAAGAAGTCCTTTTCACAGAAATATTTTTCATCCTCTTTCTTGGTCTGCATTGTCAATCACTGTGGGCTCACAGATTCAGTGCAAGAAGAAATCTATCCTTATGTGACCCTCTTGAACTGATTCACCAACACAACAGGTGACTGCAGTGGACAGTAACAAACTTCTGGGTTCTCTTTTTCTTCCAAAAATAAGAAAAACCCACCAGTACTGACCAGGAAAAAAGCTGCATAGGAGATGCATGATCCAGTTCTAATATTTTGTTTCCAATAGTGGAACTTTCATACACCAGCTCCCTAAACTCTCAGGATTTTTCATTTTTGGTCCAGCTGGTAAAATAATTTATAATACCAGCACCACCTGGCCTTGGCTGTTCGTAAATGATTGCAGAAGTTCAGCAAGTTATCTCAGTTTCACTCATTTTATCAGCAGGGAGAGACTCGATATCAAACAGGAATGCTGCAAATTATAGCTTGGTATCAAAGCAATTTGGAAATGATATGTTCAGACCAATACTGAAGTGAAATTCTTTGAGTAGTGGGTGTGCCTGGTTGCCTACAAACCTCAATGCTAATAAAGTTAAGTTTGCCTTAATATTGTCCAAGGAATTGACATGAGGAAAGTAAAAAGGGACTTGAAAAGACACTCTTGCTTTGAGTAAGTTTGGAACATGTTAATGTAGACAAACTACAGAGAAAGAAAAAAGTCTATTATTTTCATAAGATACTGTTTTAGAGGGTCTCTAGCTGGTAAGAGGTGCAGGGTGTGTGTCATTTTAAGTGGTGACAGCTTTCTGGAGATGTGCACAAGCTTTTCTCATGTTGGAGAAACAGCTCCAAAGGAGCTGCAGGTATGGAAGACAGCACTTAATGTATAAAAATAAAATATGAGCAGCTTTTCCTAAGAAAAATGTCAGGTTTTTCTTTGACTGGAGAAAACCCTCAGGATCATATCTGGGTTAGTACTGGAAATGTGTCAATAACAGTGAAATAATGGAAAAAAGGTAAAATACATACACAGTGGAGGTGATACTTGAAGAGATGGGAAGCGATGCTTGTGCACACAGGTAGGAAAGCTGATGACAAAGTCATTATTGTAATAATCCTGTAGGAAAATCCAGTTTGCAGCATTTCTTTGAAGCTAGTAAATGCAGGCAATCTGCACTTTTCTCAAAATTTGACCACTTCTGACCATGGTGACTCATGATGGATAGCAGGGAATAGTTCTGTCTTCTTGGACTAAATCTACCCCAAATTACACAGCAAATAGCTTTACTTGAGATAAAGGAGGAATCAGACAGGAAAGAATTCACCTATTGAAAAATAGGTGGAAGGAGGAAGGAAGGAAGCTGTGCTCTTCCTTTGAAGGAAGGATACTTTCCCTAAGTACAGAGACTACCTGAACTAAGAAGCAAACTGCTTCTAGGAAGCATTTCTTTATCATGCAGCCTAGTTTTACTGTGTGCAACTAATATGAATATTTAAAAGCTAGATTAGAAAGCTGCCACTTTGTTAGATGTCTCCAGAATGATGCTGGGAAACAGCAGGGTGGGAGGAAAGGAGCCCAGCAGGGAGCAGGTGGAAGAGCCAGGCAGGATTTTGACTGTCACTGGCAGGTGAGATACAGCTACTAGAGTGGGGACATGAGAAACTTCTGATAGCACAAACTGTCCCAAATGTGGATAAGATGTGGTGCATCAGGTGAGCATCCCCATGGGCTTTGGAGCAGAGAAAGAAAGTACAGTGAAAAATACTCATTTTTAAGGCCCTGAGCTAATTAGAGCACAACAGGAAGGAAACTTTTCAAGCAAGTCAGAGCAAACCATTATGACCAGATTCCTTTTGCTTTTATTTGCTTTACCTAAGCAAAAACAAAAGCAGAAGACTGTGGGCTATTCTCTTTTTTATGGAAACTGGGGTTCAAGACACAGACAACAAACTCCCTGCTGGGCTGGATCCAGCAATGGAAAGAGGCCCAGCATCCGATGTAGGGAGGATTTTGCAAATGGAAAGGGATCACTGAAAAGAATGCAGGCCTGTTTATTTAATTTCTCCAGTAAACTCTTTTTTGCTGAATTTTATTTCCCAACACAACTGTTGGCCAAGAGGCAGCCAACCCTATTCCACCCCAGCACATGCTTCCACTGACGTAACAGCTAAAGGGAACCACATTTTTAGAGGCAACAACATTTCATTGCTGCTGACTTACTACCAAAGGCTTTTCCAAGTGACAGTCTAGGATTTATCACCTTCCCCAGCTCAGGAAGTCATTTTCACCTGGAACCTGTTGAACTCAGCAGGCCAGGCAGACAGCACGGGTTACAGGCTATTGGAACCCAACTGCTAGTGGAAAAGTAAATATTTCATCTAGATCATTGCCCTTGTATAAAAACAAATTATTATTTGGTAAATGGCACTTACAAACCTAATATTTCCTGTGCTGGTGTGCAGTGGGAGGCTGCACAATGGGGACTTGTACTGTCCCTGTGTTTGGGTCACTGGTTGCACCAGGCTGCTGCCAGCAAAGCCAGTGGAGTATGAAACCAGAACCCTCGTGGCAGGAAGCAGATGCAAGGTTTGCCAAATCATTACAGCCCAGCTACTTAACACAGCCCTGGCTTACTCAGCAGAGTAAGCCTTCAAAAAGAAAGGCAGAGCTGGCAAAGCTACAAAGCTATTGATTAAACAAAAATTGCATTTCTAAATGGCTGTCGTTCGCCTGTTTGGTGCAGTTTTATTAAGTAAAGCTGTACAAGATGCTCAAAAACAAAGAAATTAGTGGGACTGCAAGGGAATGTTGCTTCCCTAGGGATTACACAGAGATCCTTCACAAAGCAGAGAGTAAAACCATAGAAACCCTTGCCCAGAACTAATGTTTGCCACAAGAGTGCAGAAAGCAACGGGACGTGGACATTCCCACGCCCAGTTCCAATGTTATTACATTGCAGTACTGTAAATAAACCATCAAATTTGGATGGTACAAAGGTAAAACAGATAATCATGATAGAGAGAAGGTACCCTGCCACCATGCCAGGATTAGCAGGTTCAGTAAATGCACCTGGAAATATCTTGCAGCTTTACATAAAGCTAGAAAACCACACCCAAACTGAGGCCTATCCGGAGCACGACACTACCAAACCCCTCCACTTCTCCTCCCCAATATTATTTTTTTTCTGGGTGATTTTTGTACATCATTTTATTTTCTTAACATTTTTTTTCTCTGCATGATCGCACTGCCACTGCAAAAACAACCTGCCAGACAATACCACAGGGATCTTCTATTTCTGGGACAAATTAACTTACTCAGGTGTCCTGCACTGTCTTACAGTGGGCCAACACACTGTGTTTGGTGCTGCTCCACCACTACCTCCTTCCCAGGTTAAAGCATCCATGCTGGCAGTAGTTTCCACTGATTTATTTTTAAAAAAAAAAAATGTTTAAACCTGTCTTTGATGGCTGCTTCCTTTTGACTAACTTAGGACATGGTTTTCAGAAAGTTATTATCAAGCTACTAAGGAACATAATAATAATAATAATAATAATAATAATAATAATAATTATTTGTTTTATCTAAAACAGACCCC
Organism: Parus major; assembly: GCF_001522545.3. Classification (NCBI taxonomy): domain Eukaryota; kingdom Metazoa; phylum Chordata; class Aves; order Passeriformes; family Paridae; genus Parus; species Parus major. The sequence goes on from NC_031779.1 coordinate 16,985,996, forward strand.
TCAGTGTGTTACCAGAAGTAAAAGAAGCATCTCCTGATATTTTAGGATATACCTATTCTTTCTCTGAACCAGAGCCTGTTATTAAATAACTGCTTTGCTTAGATCATCCCACTCTAATGTACAAACACATATGATGAAATAGGCAGTGTTCCATTATGTCCTCTGGAGTTGTACAGAGAAGGGCAACTTAACTGTGAAAATGTGCTTGCAATTATCTGTGGAAGAAGAATGAAACCTGGGAGGAGGGGAGCACGAAAAGGGAGCCTGGGAACACAGAGAGAGAGACATTCCTCAACAGATTTACAACACAAATGGCAGAAAATAAAATTAGCAACTCCAGGGTGGGTACGGACCGCTGCCAGCATTTTTGGCCAGCCTCAGGGTATGTCTACACAGCAGCCAGTCACTCCCAGTACTCCTGAGACTGCAATATACTGGAACAGTTACGTCCTCCTGTGAGATTTCAAGTGGGGATTCTGGCACCAGGAGAACAGAGCTGGGGCAGGCACTGCCTGAATCCAACTCTCTGGCTACTCAGGAAGTCCTGCTGCAGCAGTCATTAATACTTGAGCTTGCTAGAATAAAGCCTGCACAGGACTGCCTCTGGCTCCAGCGTTCCTTGAGGTCCAACTGACCTTGATTTTCCACCACTCCAAATGCAGAGATGAGAGTTCTGACACACAGCGTGGTCAAAAGGGCCACACAGCATTTATGAAGGCACTGAGGGAACCACAGCTCCCCAGCATAAGGGAGGATCTACACCAAACACTGCCAGCAGTTCCACTGGAGAGGTTTATCCAGCCACTGGACAGATCCTGGCAGCCACAGGCTATATCCCTGAGCCATCCATAACTGGATGGTACCCTACAGACACACAGGATGGGCACCTCTTTGCAACAGCTCTCTCTTACGGTAAAATATTAATTCACAGGAGCAAAAACAATGCCTGTGGGCATGTGTTATAGTAGAGTCTTTAACTACATGCTGAAATCTTACCCTGTGAATAGAAGTTTGGCCTCATTTGCAGTACAGAGGGAGCAGAGCTATAACTGAAGTTGTCTGGATAACCCTCAAACTGAGACTTTAGTGCTTCTGCATGTTTGATTTATGACTTCAGTAATGTTGCTTTTCATGGTGTTTGGGAAGTATGAAGTAACCTGGGGACACATTGGTGCATTTCTGCAACAGCAACAAAGAAAAATGTTCCACAGAATTTCAGGTCAGGCAGAACCTGCCTGATAAATGCGGGACTAACTCAAAAAACAAAAAAAAAGAAAAAGAAGCTCAGGTGAGAAATTTAACAAAAAACCCATCAGAGTTAATGTTTAAAATCAGCCAGGACAGAAACTACACTCAGCTGCCTCCACTGGTAGAGGTCTGAGTTCAAGGGTTAGACTGTGCTGAGCTGCTCTGAAAAAGACAGAGGGTTGTTGGCATTTTTCTTTCAAGACAGCTTCTCAGCTGCCACATCCTGCACCTGAATGTTACAAACCCAGGATAAAATTAGAGAATTTTTAGCAGAGGTCCCTCCATTTCTCCATAGCTTCCAGAACCCCTCCCTTTGCCCCATCACCATGATTTGGCTGTCTGGCTCCAATGCTGCTGGCACTGTTCTGACTGGAATGGCAGGACAGGCTGATCCAGAAAAAGAAACAGGTTTCTGTCAGCAGTGTGCACTCTGCAGCATTACCTTACTGCACAGATCTATCACATTTACTGGGGTGGTTCTCAGCTTCCACACGAAACTTTTCATTTTTAAAATGCATTATGACCAATTTTTTATAAATTGCAGGGCAGGGAGAAGTGGGACAATTTCCTGGTTGGTTCTCAGAAATCTTGAGTAGCTGCACCACAGTGACTGGGCTTTGCTGGTGTAAATTGTTACAGGGCATCATTCTGCACCTCTGAGATCTGCTCAGGGACATTCCTCCTCAGCCTGCAATGTTTTCACATTCTGGTACATCTGCATGAATCTCTCTGCTGGATGCAGAACTGCACCCAGAACAGGGAGGGCAATGTTATTCACAAGTCCATCAGCACAAATACCAGGCCACAAAGGGAACATCCAGAGTGTTTTTCCCTTACCTGCAACACCACAATGCTTGAGACACACCAAAAAGGCCATACTTCATCATGCAGCAAATAATTATGCACCCTGAAGTAATTTTAACCAAGCTAGAGCTATCAATACCTAACATCTAAAGCAAATAAGCACGCTGGAGAGAAACCTGCTGGTTCCAAACCCTTCTCTCGACTGATTCCAAGCCCTGAGCTGTTTGGTTTGTTCATTATGGGCTTTTACCTTTGGACTCATTTTTGTCCTCATCTGTTTCAGCTTCAAGTTTGAGGCCATGTGGTTTCAGGCTGTTGGCAAGAGGCAGCTCTTTTCTTATTGTCAGTTGATTTTAATCCCCTTTCCTAAGGGCATCTGTGGCTCCCAGCCACACCACCTCGGGCTATTCTCTCCCCATCCAGGCACTGCCAGGTTCTGCTGGCTCATGAATGGGAATCTTCCCTCCTCACCCAAGCCTGCCCCCATCCCACAACAGGAAAGCTGAGGCTGTTGAAAGAAACAGGAATGGCAACAAAGCTGGCATTGTTGTCCTGAAAAACCACTGGCTGCAGCCCACCCCGCTCCGTTCGGGGGATAACGGATATACGGATGAATCCCAGCTTTTGTTTCAAAAAACTTATTTGACTTTTTCTTTGGAGAAGGACTTGAAAATGGTAACAAAGCCACTGCTGTAGGCAAAGAGAGAACTAGGAGGGGGGAAGTGGCACTATTTTTCTGCAAGTCGGTTGTTCAGGGTGGTCTTTGGAGTGTGAATCTCAGATCAGCCTCACACTGGTTCATGGAGGCAGAGGAGGAGGGAAGCACCAGTCAGAGCCCTGGTGACACTTTTAAGCTTTTACTGATGGACTTGCCCTGCAAATTTGAAAAGGTGAGAGCAAGAAATGCTCAGTGTTCATATTATATTTCAGTGTTCATATTATATTTATAATATGAAGACCTCAGACTTGTACATTTTAAGACTTCAGTGACCACTGTGATCTTGGGTCTTCAAGGACTCCACCCAGAAAACCCTGGATAAAATTCAACTAACTCAGGTTACACTCAAGGGTGTTGTTTTAAAAGCCACCCACTATTGACCCAGCTGACTGAAGTAACAAAGCTTGCTGAGGGTCCTGTCTTGTGTGGGAAGAAGTTTATGATTTGCAGCCTCAATACACATTCACTGGGCTCCCCGTCTAGTACCTTTTTGTAACAGTAAAACTCTTCTCCTGGAACCTTTCTAAAAAAACTGTATCTAAATAGAGATGGATGTTCCCTTTATGTCCACGGACCAAAACTATCAGTACAGACTCGATTTAAATACAAATGTCACACCTCTCACCCCATCACCAAGCAACAACTCCACAGGTTAAACCTGAAGATGAACTTTCATCCTTCAACTTTCATAGGACCTATTTCATCCCAATTGATCTATTTAATGGTGTCTCCATGTTTTCACAGTGCAGCTGTCCGGAATAGTGTTTTTTGCAGTCAGTCCAAATGACATTAGTGGCAGATTAGGAATCTGACACATCAATTAGTAATCCATTCACTTTTTCCAAAGTCCACATCAGAAACTATCTGTGAATGCCAAACTGGGCTTGTGATCTCCACAGACATTTGTTAGTCTTAAGGAAAGAATAATAAATCTCAGCTTTTCTACACTCATAAGGAAATCAGACTTCAATAAAGCTCAAAATTATGGCTCTCCAAAATTTATATTTTTGCCAATATGGATGTAAGTTTTGATTGGATTTTGTTTTAAATTAAGAAACTTGCACCTAGTTTTCCTTGGTTTTCATTTTTAAAGTTCATGTCAGCTTCTTTGTGTTCATGTCTGCAATGGGTTTCCTTACATTTCACTCAACAACTCGGAGTTTTTAAGTAAAGTCTGCGAAGAATTCTTCTATTTGGACAAGATGTGCTGAAACAGGACTGCTCAGAGCATCTTACTGCAGGTCAACACCAGAAGAATGGGACCTGATACCTTTTAAGGTCAATGAAAAAGATTCCTCTTGGTCTCCAGAAAGGCACCAGTCAGCTGGTCAGAGGTTGAAATTAGTCACTGGTGGTGACAGCACAGAGGGATGATTCTGATGCTCATATTGAGGGGTGACAGATATGGCATTTACCCTACTCTGTTTTGATTTGGCAACACTGGGGGTTGATTATGCTGCTGGTGGCAAGGCAGAGGGGACAGAAGGATTTGCCCCAGTGTGTGACAGAGAATTACAGCTCTTTGTGGAGTAAGATAACCTGGAACATGTCCCTGAACACTTGTGGCAGCAGAATCCTCCCAACAGCTTTTACAACCTTCAGCTGGAGCACTCCTGGCTCCTGTGTCCTCCCAGAGCCACATTACCCAGATGCCTCGGGTCCCTAAACTGGCCCTTACAGACACTCCACTCCCCTCCAGTACTCTTGAAATAGTTTTCCAAGATGAAGGCAAAGAAAGAAAACCAGAAGAGGAATGACATTATGTTCTTACCACCAAAACTGCCCTCAGAAAAGAAAATGGAGTTTGCAATTTTCTGCACAGATGGAGAGCTGTATCTGAAAGCATTACATCCCCTATTTATGATGGGGATATTTTTCAGCAAGGCATTATTAGAAGGAAGCTTGTCAGCTCTGCTGAGAAACTTGGCAAACACTAGGGCAGACCAGTCTCACTCTTTCACACAGCTGGATTTTCTGCAGCTCAAGTATTTTCCCTCTTGCTCTTGGCCCATCCAAAGATGAGTGCTGAATTTCCCTTAACATTACCCACAGGTTAATTTGTTATTAAGTTTAGGCTCAGTTTAACATCTTGGCATGCAATCTAAATAAAACCAAAACCAAATGTCCTTCATTTCTGCCGAAACCACCCTCAGTTTGGCTCAGCTGCCTTCGGTGTCACTGGAGGGTGAACAAGAGATTCATTTTTGGTAGGTAACCTAAATATCCTCCATGCAACTTTGAAATACATTGCCATAAAGTAATTATTTGTCAAGGAAGGAGATTGGCCAGAACCTGAACACGCTCCATTGGCTCTGACTTAGCTGTGAAATACTTCTTACTGCAGGAAAGGAAGATACACCAGACACGTGAGCTGTAGGAAGGGCACAGAAAAACTCGGGCACAACCTCTTCACTACAGGAACAAAGTTGGGATTTCCCACCTTACATCCAAAAAGGCTGAAGGAAGGAGCATTTAAAAACCCCCCAGGCACAGTCCTGCCCCCTGTCTAATTTCTGTACCTTCCACAGTCTAACTGTGACACTGCAACCAGAGTGATGTCAATGGAAAGGGGAAAAAGCTGATCAGTATTATTGTGTAAGTGAAGTAACACTGGGCCTGGAGAGAGGGAAAGTGGAGCTGACCTTTGGTTAACTCATTATCTGCACTAAAAGGATGCAGCTGACTCTTCCAGTCAATTTTGTTTCCTTCAGCCCATGGGATATTTATAGGCAGCTGTAAAGAGTCTCCAAAGTCACCTGCAGAAAGTACCCAGTAATCTCATTCTGCAAATTTCTGTCTGACTAGGACTTATCACGATCCTTCCTGCTTTTTCCAGTGTGTTCTAAGTGTCTTACTTAGGTGTGATTGAGCTGATAAATCAAATTACAGGATTTCTTTCTGTTGATCAAATAATTCTGCTTAAGGGCATTTCCAAAGTACTGATGTTTACTATTTCAGTCACAGCAGATTACTTCACATGCAGAGATGAAACCATTACCAAACTATTTAAGCCCTTGACACAGACACCTGAACTTCAGAGAAAACTTGGCAAGTTTAAAGATTTTGAGGCTCATGTTGGTTTTGTGGACCTATTCTACACAGTAAAGAAAGGCAGAATTTGTCTCTATTACTGGCATTTAAGAGATTGAGGACTCTTTGTGCTGCTCAGAATCAGAAGAGAGCTGAAAACAGGGGAAGTTCAACTAGAAAGATTTATGTGTGCTAAAATGGGTATTTACATAAGCCTCCTGAAAATTAAGTTATGCATCAATGTGCTACATTTATGAAATCATAACAAACATGCCACACTAGTAATTGCACTTGTCTGGCTTCAAATAAAAGTATCCTGCAGTGGCACAAGTAAAGGAGGAAAAGAAGGACAAGTTCTTACTTGTGCCCAAGTTCATGTGCAATTGTGAATGCCAGATTGAGACCGTTGTCTTCAGCAAGAACACATTTTCTCTTGGCACTGCAGACACCTCCTAGGTAAGCAATTCCTGCAACAAAAACACAGAACATTCCCATCAAAACCAGTGAAACACCTCATTCACACAAAACATACAGCAGTAGCAACCAAAATGATCAAAAATGCAACCAGAATAAAAAATATTAGAGCAGTTTCCATACAAAATCATTTGAGTAGTTTCTTCCTCATCCTAATGAAGAATCAGTCCAGAGTTTTGTCAGACAGGAAATAAGTAAAACACACTCACCTTCACTGCTTTCATTGGAAAATATATCTCACTGATCCAAAAATTCATCTAAACTTGTCTACTAATACCCTCTACTACAGCATTAGAGGATGCAGTAAAGGAGCCTGAACAAGCATTTAAATTGAGTTATCTCAATTTTCAGAATGAAGTCAGGGAGAAGGAATAAAACAATAAAGCAGAGACTCTGAAAAGATCTTATATTTTCCCTTATTTTCATGCTTAAAAGAAAGCCAGAGTGTCAGAGCCAGGAGAGCTGGCAAAGTGCTGATGGTGAGTCACAAAGCCAATGTAGGTGGCACAGGTCTCCTATTACTGAGTGGAATTTAGGATTTGATCCATGCACAGTATTCTCCTGTTTGTGTGGGCACCACAAACGGTTTGAGGCTGAGGCCAAAAAGGAATTCAAAAGTTACAGCATGAAACCTCTGCCATGGAAAAACAATAGTCCTCATCTGCCCTTCCTGCAGCCAGACTGTCCCCTGCTGAAAATGCCGCTGCACCTGGGGATGCTGGGATGGCATCACAGGCCAGCTCAGGGTGTCTCAGGGGATACACCTGCTTTGATTTGTATTTAACAGCACACAAGGACTGTATTTCCTCACTGCAGGTCCATGGAGGGAAGGCTGGATGGAGCTTCCTTGAAGGATCAGACCATGACCATGCAATGGACTCATGAGATCCCCGTTTTCCCTTTTTTTTTCCTCCTCTCAGAGTTGACAAAGCTGTGGTTATCAAGGTGCAAATGTAAAACTTTAGACCTGGAAGAAGTCCAGCTCTGTTTTTATGGGTTTTGACAATAAGGATGTGGATATTTGTTGCTGGGGTGTTCTGGATGGAATGGAAGGATGGGTAACAGCCTTTTACTTCAGCATTTGCAGTGAAGAGTGAAGGCAGAAATCAGGCATTAACACTTGCTTACTTTAAAAATGCTGACTGTGAAAGGGCAGATTCATACCACATGCAAAAAAAATGAGATCAAGATTTAACCTTTTAAATCAGTGGCCATAAAAGGCTGGATTTCAGCACTTTTCTTGGACTGACTTGCTTCTTACATGCACAATAGTCCAAAGGATGTCAAGGAATTGCTCAGGAAGTAACAGCCTTCTTCAAGAAAGATGTTTGAGACTGCAAGCTCAGTCCACACACCTGGTGGGCCAATGAATGCCACTTTTTGGTTAAAGGGAAGCTAAAATGGAGCATTTGAGTCAGCTGAAAGGCACTTTTACTGAATAGGAAGAGATACTTTGGTTCCCTTTCAGCAGTTTTAGGCAGAAATTATCAGAGCAGGACTTTTACCAAAAGTGTTTTATTCATACTACTAAACCTGATTATTCCACCTTTATCTTCCATTAACCTGTGCCAATATCTCTCTCAGTTGTATCTGACACATGAGGTTTTAGCTGAGGAGCAACAATTGCATTTCAGGCTCAGGGGCTGAGCAGGCAAGTCAGTTTTGCATTAAATTATTCATGCCAAGTTTCTTTTGGGAGATTTCATAAAATGAGGTTGGGTCTATGTTTGCCATCATGGAGATGGAAGGGGGCAGCATTCCCATTTTTGAGAGGTGTGGCACAGCAAAACAGTCTAGAATTCTGCCAATATATTAAATACCAATTAAAATGTCAAATACATTATCTCAAATAGTAATTCTTCTGAAGTCTTTGTTTAGTGGCTCTAACCCCACTGAACCTGGCAATGCATATCCACATTATTATTTTGGCTTTTGGTCTGTGCTAAAATCCTCATTAATCAAGGGTGGAAAAGTAATGATTAAGAACTTCTACATCCACCAGTGGTCAAAGAAGTAGTGACTGTGGCTCAGTTACAGACTCTTAGTCATCTGTTTTTATTAGCTATTTTCACTGCTTAATGTGAATCCTGTGTGGCCATTTTATAATATCTGCAATCATCAATTAAAAAATGTAGCCATTTAAAATTAGTTTATTATTACAGAAATGGACTGGGCAGAGAAACTCATAATCCTGGAAGAGCAGAAACCTTTGTGGAGTACATGGAGTGAACTCAGTAAGAAGTCCAGCTCATGAACTGCTGAGTGCTTATTACTAATAGTCATTCTGGAACAGCAAGCCAGTTATAACAAATTGGTATCACATTTTAAGCCTGAAAAAGCTTGTCTTAAAAAAGTTTTTGAAATCTATTTTTTCTATCAAACTATTTCCTAAGACGATCATTTTCTTTTGGACCAATACATTTTAGCATTAATTCCTTTCATCAGAATATCAACAGCAAATAAATTATTGATCTGCAAACATACTCCAGTTTCCTAGTAAATCTATCTGAACCATTAACATAAATGCAACTTTGTTTTTAATCCAGTACAATGATCCACATAACAGATAGGCAGAGAAAAATACACCTCTAACCAACAACAATAGTAGCACAATGCCTTGGTAGCTGCATTAACATGATTTATGTCTTCATTGGGATGAATGGAAACTGTTGTTTGCCTCTTAAATTTCCAGATTTTTATCTGAGCCTTTCAAGTCTGCAGAACTGGAATAAAAACTTCATGAACTCAGACATGTTTGTGAAAATCCTGGCATGCTGTGGTTCTACCAGGCTGGGAATAATATAATAGGAAATGCTTTTATTTGGTAATTTTCCTTCTGGCCCTGTCTGTGAGACAGGTGTGTACGTGTGAAAATGAAAAATAGGGAAGGAAGCTGAACTGGGATTTTTGTTTGTTTTTTAAGAAAAACTTCTCATCACACTTCTCATCCACCACTGCAAATATGCAGATAGTGGCTTTCTTTGGGGGAAAAATGTCCTTATCTTTCAGATATGCTGTCAGCAATTACCACAAATCTATTTTTAATATATAAAAAAGGTCAAGCAGGAGCATCAGTGGAAGAGGGAAAGGAAAGCCAATTACTATTTTTACTATTACCAAGCATGAGGGTTTTTTTCTTTCTCTCCTGAGAAATTACATAATTACAGCCTATAACTTCTGTGTTTGGACATGCAGAGCTATCTGCACTTCCACAGCAAACCCCGGGACACAGGCAACTGTGTAAACTCACATTTATCCAAAAACTTGTCATACATAAACAGTTTGCAGCTGTTGGCCTTCTTGCCAGCTATGAGCCCTCCACCAGCAGTATCTCCAAGGGGAATGATCCCATCTATCCCAGTTAGGCATGAGGATATTACACACTTGCCACAGGGATGGCCAAAGCTGGGAGAAGACAAGTCCTGGTGCGTGGGTTCCTGTTTTGTCCTACTCCAAACACCTGGGGCTTCCTCCTGACGGCTCTGGAGTATTCACTCAGCAAGTGGTTTGTCCAGGTACTCCAGCTTTCAACTCTCTAATGTCTTGTTTTCATTGCACTCCTAATACTTTAATCTCTTCTTTTGCCAACCACCTCTGGATACAGAACTTTTACTTGATTAAAACTTGGCTGGCTCTCCTCCTGCTCAATGTATTTGCTGTTGGGAAGGGAGCCAAACTCCCAGTCCTGAAGTCTGCTTGGCACAGACAGAGACTCCCTGCATATCCACATGCTCAGAGCAAACCTCCCATTCCCTGTCATTACTAGTTTGGTGTTGAGCTGATGTTTTTCTCATCCTCCCATGATTTTCAATTTGTGCAGCTTGAACATTGCCATCAATTACATTCCTGCAGCCTCTCTTAACATCCTACACGAGTAAAATCAGGAAACCCTGAAGTGATTCATGCTCTGCCTTTCCATTCAATGGCAATGATATGTTTGACAGAGATGCCCTGCCTGTATATACACATCAAGTCAGTCACCAAGGGAATCTTCCAGTGCTTGTGATACTTAAAATGAAAAATACTTCTCCCTTTCTATAAAGCCTACATAGAAAAGGTTCCAAAATTTAAGAAACATTAAAGAAGAAACCCACTAAACTGCCTCCAAGATAGGTACTAACACTGTTCTACAGCTGAATAAACAGAGGTCTCAAGAGTCAGCAGTATCCAGGTGAAAAAGAACTGTATCCATGGAAGGGCCCTCACAGACAGGCTAAGGCTGTCACCACTGAGCCTCCAGGCCAAGTTTGCTTTATAGGGATCATCCAGAAAAGTGAACAGGGTGAGCTGTTCCTTCATTTTAGAAGAATGTCCTAATTCAAAGCTGGACATGCAATCTTAGTGGCACAGATTAATTTGGCTTAATGCTGGATAGTCTTCCAAGATGCCAATTTCTGTTAATCTCACAGTAACAACATGGTTTCCATTAGAGTTTAATATTCATGTATGGAAACTGTTTCCTTTAGCAATAATTTTCATTGTTACTGCATTTAACAAAAACCACACTGGAAACAACACACTCATCATGAACCACAACTACAGAAATTACAGTGCAGCCATCCAGTGCATAAAACACAGCTACAGTCAGGTAGGAAAACAAGTTAATAATCACATTAGTGCAAGTCACAATATTTTGAACTCAGGTCTTTAGAGAGGAAGAGCTTCTGATGTCATGAACCAGCTGATGGCAGCCACCATGACTCCTGACAATATCCACCAGATCCAGACTTTCTGTACCTGGACAACTTGTTGCAAATGTGCCCATCAGCACAGAATCCTCTTCTCCCTTTGGAGAATATAGCCTGTCCTGAATTTCAACATGACCCCTGTAAAACTGTTCACCACGACCTGCAGGGATGCAGCACAACTCTCCCAGAACTCATTCAGCTGTCCTGTAGTGTCCAATAACTTCTTCCTCTGAAAACACTGTCATTTCCAGTGACAACTTCTGTCAGAATCCCAGAAGTCCAGCAAGAAAAATAAACAGCTGAAACACAAAGTGCTTTCTGAATCTCCTGATTTTCAGAACACTCACCCTGAAGAATTAACAGATTAAATCCCTCCCTGATATTCACAGTACCAGCTGATTTTTCTGGAGCTCACAAGGATAAACTCCTCAGAACACAAAGCACTCATAGCAGGAATGAGTGAAATGCTCAACACCTTTGGCAGGAGATAGATTTCTGATTATCAGGAACAACTAGAGATACTTGGCCTTGAATATTGATACAACACCCAAGGGTCTAATGAGTGGCCCTGGATAACATTTCACAAAACCAGGGCTCTAGAACAAGCCAGATTGAACCATGTGCTTTAATCTTTGTGAAAAGACTGTGTGTGATTCAGGCAGAAACACACAAATTTTATCTCTGGCACCACTGCAACTCAACAGAACTTCTCAGTCAATTCTTTCACCCTACACTGGAGCCCAGGCAGGAGTGCACTGCCCCATTTCCAAACAAATTACCTGACACCTAAACCAGCTGCCCTCCTCAGTACCTTCCTGATAAAAATACCTTTCTGAGGCCAGACCTCTTCATGCCTGCAAATCTGCAGAGGCAGCAAGATTTAATCATCAGAGCTTAAAGGAGTGCTTTTGCTATCTTCCTTTTCTCTGTTTAATTACCCTGCAGGACAGCAATTAATGGAACACGTGGAATTCCCTCCCCTAGCACAGCTAACCCTCAGCTTTACCTTTCAGTCTTTCTGCAGGGCTTTTCTGTTTCTTGGGAATCCTCCTGAGGTTTTACAAGTTTAATGGTTGAATTATTTATCTCCTTTACCAACCTGCCCACACACAGACATTCCCCAAGATGGCAAGAGCTTTATTCCAATGTTATTTGCATTGGATTTAAACTCTGCTAATTCACTGATTTAGGAGAAGGGGACTGCCCAGACAGTAGAAAAGCTCTAGAAATTGAGACCTCTCCTAGCTTCAGGGATATCTCTCCTCACCCACACCAGCAGAAGCTGTTTCAGATACCAGATGCAGTGAGATAAAGCTGAGAGATGTTCTAACACTTTTTTAAGTCCAGAAACCCCCATTTAACCAAGGCCTACAAAAACATTACTCACGCTGCATTATAAGAGCAGACAACCTTTGGAAACCCTCAGAGGTTTGGCATGGACATCTTTGAAACCACATTCCTTTCCAGTGCCATTCACCAGGACTTGTGTTCACAAACATAGATATTCACCACACTGACCACACCTGAGGAGAGGTGTGGTGTTCACTGGATTTCAGAGAAAGCTGGAAACAAGCACCCTGTTCAGCCTCATGGAGCAGATATCCATCAGTGACACAGGTACCACTGATCTTGCCTCGCAGCAAGGGAATGCACTAAAGGCCCACCTGAAATTCTTTCCAGCCCTATTTTTCTAAGCTTTTATGATAAAACACCAGGATCTAAGACCTCAGCAAAGCAGGAGATAAAAGAAATTCCCTGTCTCTCTGACATCTGCTCTTTGTTCAGCGTGACATCCTCCGTGCCATTCACGGCTCCTCCCTTTCAGCAAACCATCACTTCCCTGGATGACAGCACATTAATAAATCCTCTCCATCCAACAAGACATGAAGAGTGCCTTAATTAACTGGGGCAGAGGAAGCAGGGTATCATCTACATGTTTACTCTACTTTGATATGCTAACAGCCACATTCCAGAGAGCTTCTCCCCAACACTCCCCAGAGCCCAGGCTGCTGCTGAATGCAGATCTCAAACACAGCTCCTCCCTGCAATCCTGTTTCTTTAGTTAAACACAGAGTTAAGGACATTTAGTCCAAATCAGACCACCATTCCTGAATGCTGATTCCCAAATCCAGGCAGCTAATTCACCATCTGCTTATAGACATCACTGCCTGGTGCTGAAAGTCTCCATGCTCACACACACATGGAATTACATGGGCTTGATTACTCAAAGTGAGATATATTAGGACAGCTGTTGAGAGGAAAGGCAAGGGAAGAGCTGGCCAGGTGGATTTGAGAGAGGGATTCCAGTTGGGGACTGGACTGAATGAGTTAACACACAGTGATGGGAAGAATACAGAAGCCTGGCATCGTTCAAATTTAGTGAACAAGGCAGGAAGAGAAATGGAAAGAGATTAGGGAATGAGAAGAGACAGGGAGAGAAAAGTAGCAAATGGAGATAATATGGGTTTTCCAGAAGGCTTCAGGAAACACGACTTTGATCTCATAGGCAGCAGGGAGTCACTTCTGAGGGAGGCAAGGGTCAAGGAGGGCAGGAGATAAGATCAGAAGGGAAGATGAGCTCCCTGAGAATGTCTGTGTGTACTTACTGTTGGAGAAAAATGGATCTACAGCCCTAGGTCAGAAGTCTCTGGCATCATGGGTTCACTTGAGGAATTACTGAACAAGTCTGAGGGCATGGAATTATTCAGGCAGGGAGGCAAAACCTGGCACTGAGCATAAAGGAGGGACAGGCTTTTGGAACTGGTATAGGAACAAGGGATGGAAATCGGAGAGATACAAGATAGTGAGAGAAAAAGAGAGAGGCACAGGGGACGACGTTGTTCAGGGACATCTCACACCAGAAAGGAATCAAATCTGGCAGAAGGCAGCAGAGATCTGATGCTTTTGAAAGGCTACAAGAACAGAGACTGAGAACTCAAAGAAAACATCACCAACAACTGTGAAACCAAGCTGCAAATCAGGATTTGGATCCTGGCCCTCAAAAGTCACCTCTGCCTGGGGCTCAGAGGCATTTGGAGTTGAATATCTTGTGTTGGACTCCTGGTGTTCAGTGGCTGAACCTGCCAGTCCTTTCTACAAACTGCTGTAGAGTTAAGGAGGACCTTCCCTTCCCACATGCATGGAAACATCAGCATGACAATATGCAAAAGGCAGGCAGCCCATCAAGGCAGCAGCAGGACTCAGCACTGGATTCAGGGTTTGTGGAGCTGTGTGAGTAACTGTCTTTCACTGCAGTGGCTGCAGCACAGAGACACAGGATAAAAATGACTCATCTCTCACCTGCTGGATGGCTTGACTAAAGGAGAGAGCTCCACCTGCCCCTGCTCTAAATAGCCTTTATGAATCTCATCTTTCCTTTTCACAGATGTTATTAAAGATCAGTATTTCAGTATTTTCATTTTCACCTTTGCTGTTTGGTGGAAGAGGCCTGAACTCAAGAATTGCATCAGTTGTCCCCTAAGATGCAACTTTCAGGAAATAAATAACTCACCAAAAAAAGAGAGAAAAATATAGCAACTCTTCCATCAGAAAGGAAAGCACTCAAGGTCTCCCATGCCCCATTCCCACCACTCTGCCACATGCCTATGTCTGCCAACACCTGTCCTCAGGATGGATTCCCACCTGCAGGTTACCATCTCCAAAGGAATGGAAAAGCAACCCTGGCACTGCCTGCCATAGCTGCAGCTCTGCAAACTGTGTAAGGTTCCAAAACCAGACTTGGGGCTATTTTCATTTTCCTGTTTTCAGATGAGTTCTGTGAATTCCACTTTTGGCCTTGTCAGTTTGTCCCTGCAACTCATCTGATCCACCTGCTTTAACAGAGGGCCTGAATTCAGGGAGAAGGAAGAAAAATATCAAATCAGAGCTTTTAATGTGACCACTAAACAAAGAACAACATGGAATTCAGCAGCAGGGATTCTGGAGCCTTTAAATTCCTCACTATCTCCCTTCCAGAATGAAGAGACAAGGTCAGACTTGGCAATAAATCAGAAAAAATATTTGGAGTCTCTGTACCAAACAGCATCTGCTTTAAGAGCAAACAGTCAGGGTCCAGCATTCAGTTCCAGTTTTTCCCTTCCTGTAGTTGCAAACACTAAGAAATTCATGAAGCTTTGCAAAGAAATTAAGTTTCTTTTAACAGTTCCAAGAGCTTTCCCTAGCCATGCCTATCTCACCCTGCTGTGGTGCTGGTCAGGGATGGGTTCATGAGCAAGGATCAGTCCTGCAATGGTTAAACAATGTTGAGTAACATGCAATGAACAATATTTCAGTGTCTGGAGAGTGTCAGCCCAGTCTGCTGAAAGTTTTGGAGATGGCTGAACACCTGTGCTGCTGATGAATGGCATTCTTCCACAGCTCCCCATTAAATATTTTCCATGTTCTTACAGAATGACTCAGCAATCGTTACTCTCAAAGCCTGAATGAATCTATACTTTTGAAACATGTTAATATTTAAAGTGTATTTTATTTTTAGCTGCTGTATGCATGTCAAAGCTGTTCTCCTGGCAGCATCAGAGCAGCTCAGGTGAGCTGGGGAAGGCAGGCCTGCAAATGGGATGATGCACAGTGATCAACTCCAAACAGATGCTTTTCCAAATTGTTCCTGTGATACTTCTCATCTGCAGCTCCCACATCCTGACTTCCAGGGCTGCTGAAGCTCTTGGCTTCACTTTGGCAAGCTGCCAGCCAGCACTGATAAACTTATTTAGAAATTCTTGATTCAGCCCTTCTGTTTTAATTCTTTGCTGAGTGCTGATTTAACCTCGCGGCCTGACTTGACAAGGCTGACAAACCCAAGGGCTGTGCCTGATAAGGTTAATAGGGTTGAGTTACTCTGTTAAGTCAGAACTTGGGTTAAAAAGCTGGCCCCTAGCACCTCCACCCTGGCTGATAGCTCTGCTGCCAGGGGTGGGGAGTGAAAATGATCATGGCAGTGCCATGGCTCTGCTCCTCTCCTCCCACACTACCAACAAGCACCACATTTATTCTGGCAGAGCATGACAGCATGGTGGAAAGGGAGGTGAGAATAAATAAAAAATCCCTAAACTTACTGCAGAATTAATGGCTTGATTTCCTAGAGATTACCACTGCCATTTGGGGTCCTGATGTAAACATGGATGATGCAGTCTTTCCCTCGCTGGCAGCATCAGGGGGAGACAGCTCCTTCCTCTACTTAGCTTCCTAATTTTCAGAAAACTTCTGGAAGCCTATTATTTCTGAGCTCCATATCCTCAAATTTTATTCCAATTGACCAATGGGTTATATAAAAATATTAGAGAACAACCATCACTGGGGGAGACAGACATGAGCACAAAGCACACACAGGTCATAGACACACTCACCAAACCAGGTTGAAATATTTGAGTTACTACTAACCCAAAGGGCCTCTCCTCTGGGTTCCCAAACAGAGCTGTCCATCCTGGCTTCCACTCCCCAGGAAGGGAATAACCCACAGAGTAGTTTATGCAGACACAAATACATCACAACATCAGCCTGACTGAAGAGAAGTAATGGCTAATTTCAGAGGTAACATGGCTGGAGATATTTTTAATATGTCCTGAATCTAGTTTTTTAAGTACGTCTTTTTCTACATTCCTCAAAAATAAAATGTCACCTTTAAAGCCACACCAGCTACAGAGAAATTCTCACTCTGAAAAAGACCAGTCTGAGCTTTTCTCACACTTAATAAAAAGAAATCTCTCATGTTCAAACTTGAGCTCCAGTGAAAGAAAACACAAATTTGGATGAATACCACTGAGCTGCTTGCAGTGACTGACAGCAGCCAGAGAGTCCCTGGTGCCTCACAGACACAAGTCAAGGCACAGTCCCAGTCCTGGAGCCTTTATGGACTGAATTCAGAAGTGACAGCCCAGTGCTAAAGAAAAGAAGGTTGACAGTGATGGCACTAAAGAAAATTGTCACAGGATCCTGCAGGAGCCAGGGGACATTTCCATGCACGTTGTGTTCGTGATACTGCTCCAGGGCTTTGTGCTGAAGTTCTCCCAACAGGGAGAGAACTGCCTCTTCTAGTCCCACGTGTTTCTAAATAAAACACCCCGAGGAAATGCAGGGGCTCCTCAATACCTGCCTGAGTGACACTTCCAGTTCTGAACTAAATCCCTGTGTCCCTGAGAATTCTGAGTGTGCAGCACAGTTTGCAGGGTGTCCTCAGCTGTCAAACCCCACTCAGGACTCCTGGAGGGAATTTGCAGCAGGAACAGCTGCACTTCCCAGCTACGCAGGTTTGGTATTTTTGAACCAGCCTGCCTGGGAGCCCAGTGGTAGTGGCCTCCTGGCAGCTGCCATATATTGAGAAGCATTTCCCAACAAAGCCACCTGATTAATGATAACATAATCAGCCTCATGGCATCCCCACAGAACAAGCTGGATGTCTATTACATCCGCTCTAACAGGACCAGCTACCAAAACCAGGAGAGGCTTGGTCAAAGTCTCACTGGAACCAACAAATTATAACCCCTGGCTTTAGAAAAAGGTGCATTAAATCATTTCCTGGCTTCTTTTACTCAGTTTCCCAACCCCAGAAGTTTGACCTTTGTCTTTTTTTCGTAAGTGTAAAGCCAGGAAGCTTTATTTACCTCTGTGTTCAGATCCTGCTGTGGCTCACAGACACCGGTGCATGGGTGGGTGTCCTGCACCTCTGTAAACCCATCAGTGCATTGAACAAAATCCTGGCTACAGCAGTCAAGAGCTGGGGTTCTTCATCGTGGAAAAGGCCAAATGCTCTCAGAATCCAGACCTTTGCTCTGAGGCAGGAACACCACACCCTTCCCACAGAGACACCCCAGAGAATGCCAACCTGGGAGGGCTGAGCTAGGAACCTCTGCCCCTCACTTGGCTCCACAGAGGGAGAAGGGAAATGGGAAGATCCAAGTGAGACAGATAACCCATGGAAAGAAATCTGAGGCATATCAGAGAACATCATGGAAGAGGGAATAAGATACCAGGAGGAAGAATATGAAACTGAAACATAATTACTGTACTCTGGTGAGGTAACAGACATTGCTGAAACTACAAAGTTTAGAACTTCAGTAGCCCTTAAGCAACACTTTTGTGTTGCAGGATCCCAGGATCCCCACAGGAAAGCATCTCTATTCAGATGCTGTTGAAGTATGTGGTACAGAAGGTCAGGCAGCAATCACAGGGAAAACCATCTGAAAGGACAGAGCAGCTCCAGGGAATAGTGCTGCCCCTCTGAAGTCAACAGACACTTGGAAGAGACATCAAGGGGATTAGAAGGAGGACCAATACTTCCCCAGGAGCCAGGACAGGTCGAGAGAGCAGGAATTTCTTCCACTCTTGGACCCAGACAAGAACAAGCTGGAGACAACATTTGTTCTCTGACTGACAGAGCCAGAAAAGCAAACAAACTGGAGCACACAAGATAAGAAACGTGAGTGTACAGGTTTCTTAAACAGATATAAAATATACATTCAAAATAGAAATCTAACTTCAGTCTTCTACTTTCCTGTCATTTCAAGAACGACAAAGTCTGATTAAACTGGTGGACTTGTTTTCAATAAATAAAAACATCCACACAGAGTTTCCTAACTCACTGGCCAGTTTTCTTATAAATAACTGCAGTGTTTACACTGTTTGTCTGCTACAGCACAAATATTGCTGTACATGCTGGAGCTTGATGGATGATATTACTAAAACCAACAAGTAGATCCTCAGCAGAACATTCATGTGTACCCAGCAGCCCAGTTATGGCCAGGCAGAGCCTTAGTGCAAACAGCTCAGGCAAAGCAGCCACACAGAAATGTATGACACAACCACACAAAACCAACAAATGCCTTCAACCTGCTGACTGCTCATGACTACCCAACAAAGCAGGAAAACAAGGCTAATTCCAAGCTAAGCAAACACAGAAATCCTTCACATTCTACAAATCATGCTGAAAGAGTACAGGAGGAGAAAGATATTTGATGGGTTGACTCTATGGGTTTCACTATTATTATTATTCTGGTAAATTCAATGTATTTCTATCAGCTGATCTAGAAGCTAAAAAGACTTGTCAAGCTAATCCAGGCAAAACTCTTGCAGATTGTAGGATTCTGAACCTGAAATTTAAAATTTAAAAACTTATGTCCAAATAAAATTCCAAGGAAATCCATTTCTGTTCAAGGGACAGTTTATACACAAATACACACACACACATAAGTATATACACCTGTCAGTGATAATTTCACTACCTATAGTCACCTTCCTATATACACCAGTCAGGACTTGATAAAGAAACCCCAGTATTTTCTACAAGGAATATCTGGTCAAATCTGTATGTGTAAAATTCAAAGTATTCTGCCATGCATTTAGAGACAGTAATTTATTTCCAGAATGTGTCTGTGCATTCTTGGGTCAGCTCAAAATTTCATCACCTTCCCCACAGCACCTGCCATTAATATTTCCAGCCATGGAATGAGCTTGTAGTGGATCACAGCTGGCTGGAGCACACTCCCTACTGCATTTTCAGCACACTGATAAACACAGGGAAGATTTTCAGTGCTGCAAAGTACTGTTGGATACCCAATTCCTATTTGCATTATGTGGAGCACAACCCCAGCTGAAATGCTTGGAGCTTGTGCTGAGGCAGTGGGAGAATTGTTAAATAAAACCCAACAACATTCCAAGGATTTAAAGTGACTTTCAGTCTACTGAGTGTACTTGGTGTAGCAAAATCCTGCCAGGACCAGACACCCTGCAAAATGGTCTAGGTATAATAACAGGTCATGTTACCAGATGATTAACCAGAGCTGGGAAAAAAACAATTCAAACAAAAAAAAATTAGCACAGATCAAACTCTTTTCTTGGGGAAGGGGAGAGAAAATTTTATGCACACTTCCCAGTGTGGTTTTCTTGGTTATCACCAGTAAAATCTCATCTCTATGTTATTTAAAACTCGCTCTCACAATTGCATTTCGCCTTGGCAGCTGCAAAACAAAAGAAATGTAGAAGTACAGTAGGCAACTGTCCTTCATTTCCTTCCTTTACTCTTACATATCCTGTGTGCAACTGGAATGCTTCTATTTGATTATCCAGTGGAGCAAATGCTACAATGAATGCAATCATGCCTTATTACCCTACATGTCTGCAGCCTATTGCACAGCTATGTACAGATGTTTTTACACAAGCTTGGTTTTCTAGCTACAGGGTCTATAAAACAATAGGAACTATCTGAAATGTTTTCAAGCCAGCAAAGGATAAAGGCACTGTAAAGCAGTCAACTGGATAAAAGCCATCTATGTCTGACAGGAGAAGAAAAACCTCTGAGGTTTCTCGATTATAAACACGTCAGCTTTCTGAAAGTGCTGCAGTCTGCAGCAAACTGACCAGGAATGTGTAAACAGAGGGGAAAATAAGGACCCGGGCAGTGGAAAGAAGGAACACAAACCTCTGGCCTGTTGAAGGGCTTAATCACTATTTTACTGACCTAAAGACCTGGCTGGTGCCCAAGGAAGTGCCTCTGGTAGCCTTAGCTGGGGGCTGGACTGAGTCTCAGCCCCAGCCTGCTCTGTCCTTGGGCTTGTCCCTTCCCATCTCTAGGCTTCACCAGCGCCATGGGGATCACAGTTCTGATCTCTTCGGTACAGAGCTTTGCATTTTACTGAGGAAAGGCCCTGTTTACAATTTCATTTCCTTCTCCTCTCAATATATTCTTTTTTTACCAATAAAATAAACCCCTCAATGTGTTGTTTCATGGTCTGTCAGGGAGGCACCGGGAATTAACGGGTAAGGCACCGGGTTGGAAATGGGGATGTGCAAAATCATTCCATGTTCTTGGATGAGAACCAGTGAGAAACCATTTTTATGAGCCCCATTTTCCCCTGTCCACTGGGACAGAAGCATATCATAGCAGAAAATCCTGCTTTCTGCTGCAGAGAGCCTGGGGTTGGCATTCCCAGCCCAGAGGGGTTATTTATAGTGCACTGACAGCAGGTCTGACACCGTGGAAAACAAACACTATTTATCTTTCCACAACCTTTTATAACAAAAGGGGAAGCAAGAAGCAGGGTGAGCTATGAAAGCAGAATTGATGATTTTATTTATGATCATTCTGGTGAGAACCCCCCAGAGAAACAAAACCTCAGCAAAGGGAAGTGATGGAGCTGCGGAGTGAAGCAGTGCAGCAAGCATGGAAAATCTCCATTTACATGGATGAGGCAGGAGACAAGAGCAGAAACACTACAAACCCCAAAAGACACTAATGGTCTGTCCACAGACCAAATATAATGAGCTTGTTCTGCTCATGTCTGCCTCAAAGGCTTCTCAGCCTCACACACACAGTAGCCAGGAGCAGTTCCAGAGCTTTTCCTGACAGTTGTTTGGCAGTGTGGGCTTAGCTGGACATCAATTAGGCTCCAGCTTCTCTGTTTGCAAACACAATGACCCCTTCTCGAGATAAACAGCAGAGATTGCTTTAAATCATCATTAAATGCTGCTTAGCCATAAGCTAAGCCTTGGGTCTCCAGCAGTGTCCCACAAATCATCTCTAATTTAGAAAACAATTGAGGCAACAAAAGATGTCTAGGAATGAAAACTATAATTCAGAAGTTCTGGCATAGTATATTCAGGAGAACCAAAACACTAAGATATGCCTGTCATACAAAATGAAATATTAAAAGATTATATTTCTGATTGTTTTTTCTCCGTGCCAGCATGCAAATGTACTGAATTGCTTCTGAAGGACACTATCCTGTAAATTCACTGGGAATTGTTAGTTCAAACAGTCATAACAAGTTTTCTTCCCCCAGAGTGATTGCATGTCAAAGCCCCAGACGTAGCAAGAGGGTGAGGGATAAAAAGATGGGGTGAGGAACATCACATGCAGGTATCTGCCCTTTAAGCTATAAGACCAAAATTCCCAGGTGCTTTGTGTACATATCTATATAATTCACAGACAGAAATGGCCCTGGAGTGGAATGCAGGACATGTTTGCACCTGCACCAGTCAAGCTGCACAATGATTTAGCACATCAAGTGATTTATGAGATGGAGTTGAAATCAAAGAATAAAGCCATAGTATCAGAAAAAATATCAACAAAGTCATGGCAAATATTTTCCCTCATGACTTGCTCCTTTCAATAAAGGCAGCAGAAAGAAGCTCAGTTACCTACCAGGGGTTTGGGCTGGAGTCCTGGATTCTTGAGGGGAAACAACCATAGTTCTGGTAGCCACTGAATTTTTTGAAGAAAGCCAGGCTGGATGGGACTGGAACAACCTGGTCTAGTGGAAAATGTCCCATGGCACAAGGTTGGAATAAGCTGGGCTTTAATGGTCCCAAATCATTCTAGAATTCTATGATAATTATATCAAGATGCATTTTATTCTAACAGTAATTCAGCACCACCCTGTAATAATGCTGAGTTGTGATGGCCTGGAGAGTATTTACTCAATAATATGTTGCCTGGTAATGTACTATGGGTCCTTTCCACAGCATTTTAGACAGTTGCTCACTAGCATTTATTGAAACACATCCCAGTGAACCATTAATAAAACCATGGGAGAAGAGAAAGCTTTCAAGCTAAAATCAGCTTAAACATCCAGCACCAACTTTGGGGTGAGCCACAACAAAGACAAAAGTTCTGTCAAAGTCTAAATGTCAGGAGGGAGCAATCAACGAGAAAAGCAAGATTTAGGATGAGCAGAGACACACTAACAAACTAAAGCAGGGTGGGAAATTGATGGGAAGATTTTGGACAAGCTGCCCTACATCTGACAACGACTATGAACGTATTTCAGAAATCAGCTTAAATATCTACGAGCATTAATTACCAGTAGCAGCTTGATGGAGGACATGAAAGGCCAGGTACAGAGCAGGAAGTGTGTTATTCCTCCCTGCTGACAGTGTTTAGTTCCAGCTCCCTGAGAACAAGCTTCAAACACACACCACGCTGCAAGGCCACTGTTTTATCTGCTGGGATGGGTGAGCATGACAGACAGATAAATAATGGGAAAATAAAAGGGCCTGAAGCACATTTTGGGGCTGCAAAAGGAGAATGATGTATTGAGGAGAACTAATGAGGAACTGCTGGAGGTTTATGAAGACTGAAGTGGAGTAAACGTAGGGAAATTCCGTGACCTCGGTGGGCATGTCCCGCGGTCTGAGTGATGGAAAACAGACCCTCCAGGGCCTCTGGGAACAGCAGCCTCTGGCTGTCCAGGCCCAGCTGAACAAAGACAACACAAAAGAACAAAACTGAGCAAGAGCTCCTACAAGCTCTGAACTAACCCCAAAGAGGAATAGGGAAAAAGGAAAGGGAAGGGAGTTAATCATGAGAGCAACTGAGGGTCTGTGAGACCTCAGAGCTGGGAACTGGAAATAGATGGAAGAGGGAAAAATGACAAACATACAGAAAACCTCTAAGTAATCCTCTCCCCACTGAATTTGTTTTAATTACCCAAGTTATTTCCTTCACCAAAGACATGAAACAAAGAGAAATTTAAAAAAGCTGAGATAACTGTGAGTCAATAGCACTCAACCATATTGATAAATTCCCAAAGAGAAGAGAGATCAACCACGTACTTTCTACAAAAACTCCTTGCAGCAGGACAATATGAGCTTCCAACTAAGAACAGCCAAGGAGATCAAGAATCCACCAGTGCCCTCAGTACATGGAATGAATAAAGACAAACATAAACAAGACTACTGAGATGCAAAACAAACCCAAAGGCAAATAAAATTCAAATGCTCTACTTTCCTTAACAATAAAACCAGAATGTAAGATGGTATCAGGAGGGTTGCATGTCTCAGTCAACATCAAAGAACAGGACCAGGATCCTGACCCAAATGAAGCCACCACCAAGATTCTGAGTCTGGTGTAAACAGGATTTTCCTCTGGTCTTCAGTACCCAATGAGGCAGCCTGGCAAAAGTCATGTCCCCAAAACAAGAAAACAAAAAAGCACAGACAGGACACTGAATCAGGCAGAGCAAGGGTTACAGCAGCAGGAATTCCCAAATACCTGAGTGGATGTGCTTATCCCAGGGCTCTATGAGATTTATGTAATCTCATATTACACTTGCTTGGCACATTAATTTTTAGTGGGAATTTGGAAGAGGAGGGATTGCTAGCTGGTGAAAAAGAAGCTGGAAGGCTGTGGTGGGTAGGTTGGGGCCTGGGAGATGGTAGAGATGAATATACCAAATAGCACAGTTGAGCACAGTCTGGGTTGTGCAGCATTTATTCCCAAGCAACCAAAAGGCAAGGGGAAAACTCTCCCACTGCACTGGACCACAGCTCCCTATGGTTTCCTAAAGCCAACAGCCTGACTCTACTGCCCTGCAGAGCCAGAAGTGACAGAAATTTGCAGTGCTATGAAGTCCTTTTCTTTCCCAAACACAAACTCAATGGTGTTTCTTTAAGAGACATTTTAACCTCCAGAAGGTTCATTTTAATGTATTAAGCTGTGTTTGGGTATGGTTTGAAGGACAGTCCCAGCAAGGCTTTTGCTAAAGCCAGGCACTGCTGCTCTAATGAATTGTTTTAAGCAGCAGGTATTTCTATTTATTCTGGCATCAAATAAAAACCCGCCCTGGAATATACAGAAACATTCAACATGAACCACTATGGAAAATGTTTTTAATGTGAGAATTCCTTTTCCACTCAGAGAAAACCAGCTAGTTTTTTCCCTTTCCTTGGGGATGAATTCTCTGTTGTGACACTGGCAAAGCACTGGAATCAATATGACACAGGGAGGAAGATTTAAATGAACAGTACAGGCAGTATGACCAGAATTGTCTCCTGCTATGGACAGGTCAGCCAGAGGTGGCAAATCACCAAGGAAAAGGTAAAAATGTGCAGTGTTTTGAGGTGTTTAACATGGAATAAAAAAGCCTACTTGGAGACACAGATCATAGATCCTCTTTTGCCAAACCTGGGCATATTTTGAAACACTTTATTGTGATAAACAGCCAGGAGATGGGAATGTTTTTCTCCAAACACTGATTCACTTGTGGAAAGAGTCTGGAAAACTGTGTTTCTCAATCACCTCCACTTTGTGCTTGGTTTTCTCCAGGCAGCTATTCCTCCAGCTCAGCCTGCCCCTCTGCAGTACACACACTTACTCTGCTTTCTTTTCCCCGACATCAAGCCACAGAGGAGCACATGTGACTGCAGCAGAGGTAAAGTCATTTTTAACCAGGGCAATTTAAGGATATTTAAGACACATTCTCATTTTCCATTTCCCAATTCCACACTGCCCCCAATTTTATTATTAGCTGAATACAGGGAAGCTTCAGCTTGGATATGGGGTAACATGTACACTGAGGAATGAAGGCCAAGCTTTGCCTTGAAATATGCAGGATCATTCCTAACTAACCGTAAAGCTGCTTATTTGGCACTGGCAGTGGAAATATTGAACGAAAGGGGCATTCTCAATCTGCTTATGTCACAGAAAGGTTGGATTCTGACAGTGTGCAAGGCTCCAAGCTGCAGCCTGATATTAATAGCAAGACATTAAACTCGCAATTTGGCTGGCTCGGAGGCAGCTCCGTTGGAGCAGAGATTTTTCTGCAGGAAACGGCAGCTCTGGTTGGAGTCACAGCACGAGGGATGAGCCCAAAACAGACTCAGGAATTTTGAGTGGTGTGTGACGAGGCTGTGTCACACAAAGAGAACCTTCCTGCTCAAACTGAGGAGTGCATCCCACCACAGAGGCTGCTGGAACACAACTGTTCCACAAAGGAATATTGTTTTCCTTCTGTTCACCTCCTTTGGAATCCATCCATTCCCAGGCCTAACTTACCCAAGCAAGTGGGACAATGAGCATTAACAAACTGTTTCTCACACAAACATGGTTCTGCTCCATGGTGCAGACAGTGGGGTATCACCTCACCAAGACACACCTACACATTTTCCCCATTTTTGAGCTTGTTTTTGCCATTATGTAACCCTCCACACTACCCTGGCAGCTGGGCCAAGAAAATTTGAACTAAGTCCCCAGAGCAACTGGTTTCAGTGAGGGGCCCCTGCCAGAATACAAATACAAACCTCCTGTTGCTGTTTTCTTGCTGTGTCTGCATGGCAGGCAAAGATTCCAGGCAGGTTTTTCAATATGGATCTTACAGAGCACAAACGAACACCTCTTATAAGCCATTTAAAGTTTGTAATCCCACTTCCCAACAGCTAGGCCTCAAGGCTTCTACCAGTTAAGTTTTGCTTCCTTATTTCTCACAATGTAAAGAAAATCAAGAATATTTGCCACTGAAAATAACATTACCTACAACACTCTGATTTCAGGACATATAATCCAACAAATTCCTTAGTATCTCTTGAACATGATGAAGCAACATTAGATCCTGGACTTGTAGTGCCTCACACCCCTAAGAACCCCACACTCTTCACAGACCTCCCTAAGCCATGCAATCTCCTGTAGCTTTGCACTCAAAATCCTCATTTCACAGAGGTAGACAGAAGCATTCAGAACTCAAGTCACTTGCCAAATGTCACACAATGAGTCAGTGCCAGAGCTGGGAATAGAAATCAGGAGTCTAAGAGTTCAGATTCTCTGCCTTATATAGAGCAGCAGCCTCAGTCCCCTGGCTTAGGAGGGCGGCTGCTCGCTGCATTTACAGGATGGCAGCATTGGCATTGCAAGGGCCAACCTCAGCCATAAGGGTGTAAAAACACACATGCATCTGCTGAGAATATGTCCTTCATCTGTTCAGGTGTAAAGCAAGAAATAAAAGCAAGTTGCTGTTGTAGAGAACTTTGGGGAGTGCAACAACCTCAGCATAACCATTAAGACCAAACACAATGTCACTCACTGGACTCACTTCTTGCTTCCACAGGCAGTGCTGCTGATTTGGAGAGGAATATCTGGGAGCTGCAGTGAGAAATGGGAATCTGGCAACAGCAGAAATGGTTGAAACACCGAGATAAATCTTCCTAAGCCAGTATGGAGGATCAGTGGGCATCTGCCTGTCTCAATTGTTGCACTCCTATTAAGCCCAAGTCAAAACCATGCCACACTGCTGCTCATATCACCCAGGTATGTGCACATGGCACAGAACTCTGCCTATTAAAAACCTATTTATTTACAACTGACACCTGCTTTTTTCAATCCTAACAAAGGAGGAAAAGTGGAGAATTTTTTTGAATGGTTAAAATTACCAACACTAATCACTGTCTCAAACCAGCTGCATGTCACAAAAGAATATTCATTAATTTATTCTTCCTCTGCCATGAAAAAGTGCAAATGGCACAACAAGGCCAAATGGGGCACAGAAGATACATAAGTGAAGATTTAAGTGCTTTGCTGACACATAATCAAACTGTCAGGGGAGAAGGCAGGAAAAGCAGGATTGAAGAGAGCAAAGAGGCCTGACTGGTTTTGTCCCATGAATATTCACCTAAATATTTTGGAAAACTATGCTAGAAAGAGCAAGGGAGTTTAATCTTCTTTGCTGTGATCTTCTACTTTCTCCACTGCAGCCACAGCCTGCAGCAAGCTGCAGTACAAGAAATAACTTGGGTATTGTAAGAACAGAAGAGAAGTCATAAAAATATTTCCTTAGTCATGCTGTCTCTGGTAATAAAATTCCCTGAATAGAGATCTTCAACAATGGTATCTTTAAATGTGGAAAGAGCTCTGACTTTAGTCAGCATGTGTCTTCCATCAGTTTCTCTCTTTTTTTTATTTTTAACTTCTTTATTTTATCTTACCACAGCCACCAGGTACAGGCACAAAGTGTAAAAATCCTCCTCACTGGAAGTGTTTTCCACTGGACACAGAATAAACACATTGTGAGGGATTCCAAATGGAAAAAACCTGGACACAGAGGCCAGTCCTTGCTTGTGTGTATGTGTCCTCCAGCTCTGTATTTCCTCCTTTCACCAGATCCCCACACCAGGAAGGGAAGGAGCTGTGTTCCATGGTGTGCCTTCCACAGGACTCCTGCTGAAGGCACTTCCCTCCCTGTTCTGCATCACCCACTGCCCATAACCCCTGCAAATGTCTCCCTAAACACTGGAGTGTAAGAACAGCTGAAAATTAGGATTCACTCCAAGTTTACACAGAATGGAGGATAAGGGGCCACCTGACTTCCAGGCAAGTCTGAAAAAATTCATGCCATCATGCCAGAGAGGATGTCGAGCTGTGCCTCCAAACACTGCTGCCACTGTGGGGATTAAAAAAAAAAAACAGCCCAGGAGAACACTGAAGGTTACTGCTACCTGAGTGAAATAAATAAACAAAGTATTTAATGTGTAGGATGTAAGGACCCTGTGTATGCAGGCTTTGGATACAAGCAAAGGCAGTTAGGAAGTAGGAGGAGCAGGAGGCTGAAAAGATGATTTAACTTGGCATTCCTACAATGAGGTATTCTTCTCCAGTGTCTGAGTGCCAGCTTGATCTGGGAATGTCACACAGGTTCTTACAATGGGAAATACACTCCTTAGTTAGCAGATTCTTGTTTGAGGCGAGAGAGAACTGAAAGGAACATTATACAGACACACCAAGAGGCCGTTTCTTCTGCATCCACTCCAAAGAAGCAAAAATACTTAAGAATAACTCATGAACCCAGAGACCTCCAGGGCTTAGAAGGGGTTAAAATTTAATGGCTTATTTATAGCTCATACCCTGCTCAGCTAATCCATATTTGCATCACAGAAGTACACAGAACAGCAAAACCAACATTACAGCAAACCAAAGATTGCCCAGAACACTGCTCTTAGCACAGAGGTGCTATCAAAATACCCTCCCTTAATTCTTGCACTTACCCACAGTGTCACAAGGCTCGTCTTTGTGCACGCAGAAATCTGTCCTAGAAAGAAAAACAGAACAGAAGTGAAATGTATCCTGGGCCTCCAGACTAGGAAAAAGCAGTGGTGCATGACTCACATATCATGGGTGTTGAGGTCTGGGGATTTTGTAAGGCTGCTGTGCAGTCTACATGATGACAACACAGATAGCAGCCCTGATTGCTACTGAGATTTCAGGCAATTATGAGAATCAGCCCCATGTACCACAGTCCAGTTTAACAGACTTAAGATTCAGCACCTAAAAGAGCCCTGCCTCAGTCTGAGATGTCACACTTATTCCACAACTGGATTAAAACTGAAGCTCTTTGCACAAGAGAATTGTAACAAGAATGAGCAGACACCCTGTGGTGCACCCTAAAAGACAGTGGCAGTAGGAGATGTGTGGGGCACAGCCCAAAGGCACAGAACTAATAATATGTACCCAGAAATTCCCAACTCTTCATTAGAATAGAAAAGAACATGAAGAAAGCAGGACTAAACAGAGAAAGACAGATGTTGACATGGAAGAAGAAAGAGAATTTCAGGATTTTCCTGGTAATTGGCAAATTAGCTTCAACTAAATTTATTATTTGCCATGTTATGGTTTGAATCCAACACAGAGATGTTCAAGAGACTCCATTTGGTTCCCCACATCTCATCAAAGCAGGAGAAGATACTAGAGATGCCAGTGGCACCCATAAATCAACAAGGGATCCATGGAGCTGTATTAAACAGAAACAGAATAAAAGCCTTGAAGCTCACCATCAAAGCAGTGACACATAATGTGAGATGATTTTGTACATGAGATTCCTCATGACAGAAAAACGAGTGTATGGGGGAAGTGTTTTATAACCAAATTAATAGCTTGAATACATTTCAATAAGCACTTAGACCAAAGTTTTAGGAGCTCTCTTCATCAGGGCTGCTTTGCAGCACAATCCACAATGAAGAGGAGCTGCAGAGAACCATCAAATGTGCTAAAATATTTCAGAAGTTCCTTAACCCAAGGGAAGCTGAGGAACTGTACTTTCTATCACCATGGCTTTCCTCACCCTGGGAGGAGACAAGAGAATCCTATTAGTGCATTTGGAGTGTGCCATTAAAAATGCCTGAGTCCCCATGGGATTTAGGGTTTAAGAGTCTGGCAGGAGGAAGATCAAAAATACTTTGAGAAAGATAAATACTTAGAAAAGGAAAATATTTAAGAGAAATATAAAAATAGATAAAGAGTTCTCTTTCCTTAAAGAAAGTTATGAAACTGGGGTTTACAGGAAAAGGGATTTAAGGCCCAAGACTGTGGCTGATGAATCTAAACCCTCCACACCAAACTCCTTTGAAAACCACAAATCAAGCTGTCAAGGGCTTGGAAGGAGAGCACAAACAGCCATTACCAGCTCTTGTTCAGCAGACATTGAAAACCAACCATGCTTCAATGCAGAAAAACCATAAGAACCATCAAAGTGTTAAAAAATCAGACAGGAACCAAACAAAAATCGGAAGCTACGACCACACACCGGCCCCAGCTTTCATTTTTCACTGCAGCCTGTGTCTGGACACCTTGGCATTCCAGCCTTCCCAAGGAAGACTGATGACAGTCTCCTGACGGAGCTGGCACCAGCGCGCCTGCTCCACTTCCCAGAGCCAGCTTGACAGAGGTTTATTTAAGGACTTATTATGTTATATAAACTGCTAAATCAAACAGATGCTTTTCTTGTGACAACAGATAGCTGAACTATTAGTGGATGGCAGGAGGCCACAGCTAGAAAAGCCTCTCTCTCTCTCTCCAGAGTCTGTCCAGCCCTGCAAATAATGCACAGAATTTCTGCTCCTCATGCTGTCCCACACCAAAAGGTGTCTGGCACTTTTTGGCAGCCCCACAGAGGAATGACCACCATGCTATTAAATAAGTGGTCTGTAAATGATCCAGTACAACTTGCAGATTCTCCTACAGAGGTAGAACAACCCTTGTATGTGAAGAGAGTGCTGTGATGCTGTTTGGTCAGGGAAGGGCTTGAAGCATATCAGCAGCAGAACTGAACATGGCTGGCAATTCAAGTATAAAACCTGCTCAGCCCATCCTCAAAACTGTCATAAACACAAGACCAAGAGACTCCATCTTCTATTCAAATATATGTACAAAAAGCCCAGGATTTAAACCATCTGGATCATTGCAATTATTTTATCCCAAAACTCTATGGCCAAACAAAAAAGCACATCCAGACTTTTAGTCACAAACCAGCTCAGTGGGTCTCAGTCTTCTTCCAAAGGCAAGGAGACACCTCATCATAAATCCCATTGCTGAAACTCCAGGAGTCCTTCCCTGGCAGCCAGAGGGAAAACACAACATGGAAAGGTGTTCACAATGATCTGTCTCACCTGTGGCTCAGTCACACCAGTGATTTAAATGACCCCATCCTGGCACCTGAAACTAATCTGCTTTTAAAAAGGTTTCAATACTAGGTGTCTCTCTGGCACATTTTTGAGCTCAACTGCAGGGGTAATTTTGAAGTGAGAACTTGATATGACTGACACTATAATGATAGTCAACAATGCAGAAAAGATACTTTAATATTTATTGCCTGTGCAAAGGTCTCTTATCAGAGAAGTATAGTTCTGTTAGCAGATTTTTTTAAAGAGCTGTGTTTAAATAAAACTTTTACTCCAGGAGCTGCAGTTCAAATCCAACATCTGACCTTCTCTCACAAGATCTTGGATAATATATTGAAACATATTGAAACCACAGCTCTAGCTGTGAACCAGTTTTACTCTTCGCTTTTAGCCACTGACTGAATCAAGCAGGACATGAGTTCTCATCCTGTGACCTGTGAAATTCCCAGTCATTATCACATGTGGTAGCCAGCAGAGGTTTCCATTAGCAGAGTACAACAATTCTCAAAAAAATGACAAGAAGTCAGTTGTTTTGTTCAATAAAAATAGCCAGAAGAGCTCAGAACTCCTCCTACAGTCACTCTTCCATCTGGCTCCCACCAACTGGAAAAAAATACCTAACTGTGCTAAGCTAAACTCTGCAATTCAGGTCCTTCCTGTGAGAAAGAAGGACAGTAGTTGAACTGTGCAACAGGAATAAGAAGCATTCTGTTAAGTGGCCATTCCCAGCACCCTTCAAATGTCATCTTTCGACCAGTCTAACCCTGCAGGGTCATAAAGCTAAAGGACAGAGGAAGCTGGTACAGTCCCAAACCTGCCAAAATAAACTTTCCACATCCATAGCTACATTCAGCAGCACTATGTGCCCAGTTTCCTCCATGCACAGTGAATTCCTCCATTTGCCCATTTAATGGGAAGGCAAAGAGCTGGAGAAATGTGGAAGCGAGGATGAGGCTGCAAATGGAACAACCACACCACTGTGTCAGGAAAAAACAAGTCTTTGCTTACAGACAGGTCTGAATCCTGTTCCTGTCAGTGCTGGGATGTTCTTTGCTCTGCTATCACATCACCTACAGTCTAATAGGTGACCCAAACACCTCCAGCCAGGAGCTGGGATAACATCAGTGTGCCTGAAAATTTCCCAGGGAATGCAAAAGACAGAGGGATCAAGAGAGGGAATGTGTTTCAAATGAGACATGCTTCTAAAATCACTAAGATACAGATTCTGCAGACAGAAGTTATTCTGGTCAGCTGCCTGTTAAAATATGAAGTACACTATCCAAAGATGCCAGAGACCTGAATTTCTGGAAGTTCAAAACCAGAACGGGAATGAGAAAAGTCTGATGATTATAGAGACCACAACACTATATTCAGACCTTCAGGGCTGTGACAGATTAATCCCACTGTCTCACTTATTTACTAAGCTGGACAATGCATCCTGTTCCACAGACACAGTGTGTCTCTCACCTGGAACTCAGGTGGATACCATTAAAATCCCACAAGAGGGATATTTGCCACCTAAATAATCTACTTTTGCATACAAATGAGGGTATGGGAAGCATCACTTAGAGGTGAAATTTCAAAAGGCAAGCATGCCTTGGTGTTTCAAATGAACCCAGTCAGATTGGAACCAGAGGGATTTCTTCAGAGCTTGACCCCAAAGAATCTGTTTCTAGTCCTTAAAGCAGCTGCAGCTGCTGAAAATTCAGCTTCTGCTTTTTCTGGCGCAACTGCTTGTGCTGGACATGCTGTTGCTCCCACATCCTCTACCACTGGTCCATCTGTACAGTCTGGGGAGGGTCCAGGGACACACACACATAAAAACACACACACACACACACATTTCCAAAGGCAAGAGGAGAAAAATCAATTTCCCTGAAACAGGAATGGGGCTGAAGGCCCAGAAGTCTTCCAAAGAATGCAGCATCCTCCATGCAGCAGGAGCAGAATGGGTTAAGGATGACAGGACACAGCAAGAAGGAAGAAAATACTGCAAGTACACACTGCTGGCCTCTCCAGCAGCAAACATGCTGCTCCTGTGCACAGCTATGTGCTCCTTGGCCTAAGCCTTCTCATCGAAGCTCAATCTGGTTTCTAACCCAACCAAACCTGTACTTTCCCAAATATTCCCACTGCAAAACCCTACAAATCCATTGAACAATTCCTCCTACAAATTCTTTCTACAGTTCTTCCTCAGAAGCCTGTGTCCAACACATTTAGCCTGACATTATGCATTCAGTTTTGAGAGCTGCAGAGATGAAATGCTCTGCTCATTCACCCTGCCCCATGCTCGGAGCCCATCAGCAGAGATTCTCTCTGCCTCACTTGTCATGCAGGACAACTGGATACCCAGATGAGTTTAACAAAAATGTTAGTTATTTATTTAGGCCCTGATCCAGTGGAGCACATGCTTAACTATAACCAGGATGTGCAGCCTGTTGACTTCAAAGGAACTATTCCCCCTGTCTAAACTGTTAAGTATCTGCACAAGTGCCTGGTGGACTGCAGTGAATACAGAGGAGGGAGCAGGGTTTGGGGGAGCTGCACACACGTCTGTGGAGGAGATTTCTCAGGAACTTGTTGGCTTCATGCCCTACTGACCAGCTCTTTCACTGAACACTCACCAGAATCCCATGGATAGTTTGCAGTGGGGCTGTTAACACAAATCTAACACAAGAGATTATTACAATCAGGATGGCAGTTTATGCACAAACATGTATTTCTACTTATTTTGTTGGCAGAGAAAATAAGTGACAGAGGTGAGTAATATCGACCTGCAATACAGACATCTCAAATTGGGGAAGAAGGGGGTAGGAAGTAGTGTTTTTGTAGCACAATGAGCATCCACATTACACCATAATTTTGAGCTCACTGTAATTATTCAGAGATCACTTCTGTAAAAATTAATACTTGTTTTGCATCTTAAAGGATGCAAAAGAGTTACAACACCATGAATTTGCTACTCAAATTTGTACTGTGGGGAACATGTGACTTGCATTGCATTGTGAGTTTGAGCTCAGGTAGTTGGAGGAAAAAAGACTGTTGTCACTACAACACCCTTTTCCTAGCTTTATCTGATGTGTTTTATACACCAGTAAGTTCAGAACTCCAGGGTGCAAAGAATTTTGATCAAATATTTCTACAAAGATCATTTTACGTCTGAAATAAATGCAGGAGTTTTCAAATACACAAACCAATCAGGAATGACACCCCTCCTCTATCTCAGTTGTGATAGAGAAGAGTTGTTAAAGTGGTTATTTCCTTGGGCAAAGAGGGAGAAAATTAATATAGTTTATGGTATTTCTCTCCCTCTTTCTTTAGGAGATAACTCCCTCCCCATCTCCCACTGCTGACACTGTCTGCTCCTCTCAGACTGCTCAGCTGATTGATCTCTAATTGCACACAGAGCACCTGAGCTCAGCTGTGTTCTCAGTTCCACACCTCTCTCCTAGGAAGGAGGGCTCCAAAACCTCCCCTATTTTTTCCACTCCTACCAGCTGGTGTGAGAAAAAAGCTGCCCCCGTGCTACAGCCACATCTGATCCTGACTGTGACACGGAACAGTGACCACAATTGTGACACTTTGCCTCAAAAGGAGAGATGCTTCTGTCCAACTTTGTTAAGAATGCACAAAAACAAGACAGATGACTTGCATCTGAGGCATCTGAGCAGCAAAGGTATCATCTTTTTCTTAGATTTCTGCTTGACCAGATAACCTCATCACTGACCATGGGCATTAGTGGTTGAAGCAAATTGATAAACCCACACCTTCCCATACCTGGTCACAAAAACAGCAGCATCCACAGGAGGGGTGTCATCCCTGGCACCAGGAACCTGGTTGTTACCAAGGTATTTTGCCCCACCATATTCTTCATTTTGCCACTGACAGAAGCTCTCCAGAGATCTCTCTCCATGATGCCCGATAGACAACTTTGCCTTTAGGGGAAAAAAAAATTAAAAAAATAAATATATATATATATAAAAAGGAGAAATATCAGTTCCAGTCACATCAGAGCTCTCTGTAACAGTTAACTCCAGATTGGTTAGCAGCTACAAGCAGACAGCTTTACCAGGAAGGATAAATAAAAGGATTCTGTTTCCTTTCACTCCCACAGCCCCTGTACTTCCCACCTTTAACACTGCCTGGTGAAGTGGAACTGGCAACTCCTCACAGTTTGTGATCCTGAGGCCAGAGATGGCCCACATCCTCCTCCCACCCTGTGAGACACCACAAAGCAATTCCAGGAGCAGGGAGAAAGGGATTGCAACTCACAGGGCGATTGTGAAGCAGGACTAGTTTGGTCACTCGAATGTTGACTTTAATTCCCAGGCTTTGATGCTGGAACATGTTGTACACCTGTCAAAAAGCAAAGAAAGCATCAAAAACTTGTTAGTAGAAATATCAAGACTTAGTAATAGGTGAAGAAAGTAATTGTGACTAAAGTTAGAAATTTCACCTTTTAAAAATTGACGCAAAGAACTCCCCAAAATGGATTGTGCTATGACACTCAATAAAATATTTTTAAGGAGGAACTTAAATAAAAACCTTCCTTACTGTAGAAAAGGAGAAAAAAAATTCCAAAGGAACTCTAAAGATAAAGTCTCAGGAACATGGACATACATTATGAAGCATCCAGCTAACATGGATCTTCAGCATTTAAATATCAGAGATATCTGAATGCAAGATGAAATAATGGTGTGTTTTAGACTTCAGGAAATAGAATGGAAAAGCAATTTCCCTCTGTTATTTTCATATCTTATATAAGAGAATAGTAATAAGGCAGCACATAATGACACAAGCCTCAGGAAATACAAAAATAGCACCGGAAACTACCTTACTACTTTCTCCAGATTTTGCATTCCAGCTCAGATACTTTACCTCATTTTATAGGTTAGAATATAAGATCTTAATTGATCCCAGAATTTTATTCCACTCATTTCTCTGTGTACAAATGTTTTAACTAGACAGTATCAAAAAAAAGGTGAGGGAAGGGTTTATTTTAAAAAGGTGTAAAATGACATAAAAGGCCTTGGGTGAATGTTGTATCAGCTACTTAGTAAAAAAAACCCAAAATCAAGACCAGTGAAGAGAGACTCCTGACAAGTGGGAGGCAGGTTTGGCCCCAGGTAAGCAATATTCCTTCCTCACAGCTCGTTTGGCTACAAGCATCACCCAGGCTCAGTAACTTCCTACAGCAAACTCAAGACACGAGCACATCTTGCACATTATGTTTTCAACGCTTGGTATTTTTCCTATTTGTGCAAATACTCGGGAATGTGCTCAGTGGAAGAGTGCTCTGAAGCTCTCCAGTGTTTGGGGTTGGATTTAAGCACACACATAAATGTTTCCTACAATTTAAGTACAGATTGCAAGACAGAGCTACTCAGTGTTTGACCCAGTGACCTTCAGCTGAGCACAATGAGCCATTTATCTTCCCTGGGGCTGGTGTACAAGTGCACACAAGGGCTGGCACTATTTGCTTAGCCTGGGGAAGTGTTGGTAGAGCAGTTCAGGCCTCTCACTACAGACCTGGTAGGGGATAAACTTGACATTTGCAGAGAAGAGCTCTGACAGATGATCCCTGTGTAAGTGGAGACCTGGACGTTCAGGTGGGAGGGTCAATGGGGCACCAGGTTGAGGGGGTGAACAGATGGATGGATGGATGGATGGATGGATGGATGGATGTCTTTGGTTTCTCAGCTTTTCACTAGCTCTGGCCATCCCATGAAGTTCCCACTCATGAAATGAGAATAAATCCAGCAAACAGGTCCTTATCACTGAGCCTGGTGGGTGCTGGTGCTTGGCTTCCCATCAGAGCAGTGAAGCTGCCTCCAGCATGGACATATCCAAACACCACTGACTTCCAAAGGCTGTTTCCCCTGGCAAAACTTGCCCACTAAGCACCAGCTGCTGGAGTTCAGGATGTCATCTTGAAAGCTGCCAGCCCTTCCTCCTTTCTCTTGTACTCTCTGTCCTAAGGATAACTCTGACTACACTTTTATTTCCATCCACCAGCGATCTCAGAAGAGCTCAATCAGCAGCAATTGGATACTAAACCAAAAAAAAAGTCATTGGGAGTGCAAGAGCCTCCACTTTGTTTGTTTATTCAAGCTTTGTTTGCTTGTTTTCTTAAATGAAGCCCAAAGGAGCCCCAGACTGATGGCAGTTTGTATTGCCTAGAAGGAACATTAGCCTTTCCCTCTGAGACGGAGATCATTTAACAGTTACCAACACACACTTGACTGGGAGAAAATTTAATTTGTCAATTAAAATAATTTGTATGCAGAGAAAAAAAAGATAAATTAAAACACTTCCCCCACATCATCCTTACTCTTGCATTCATGACTCCTTCTCCCTCATCCAGATCCATGCAGGTGGATGAGGAATGGGAACTGTCCTCAGCCTGGAACAGGTCTCTCTGGGCTCCCTCCTCACACTTTTTCCCTGTTTCAGGGGCTGCAGTTCCATCAGGAGAGCCTGGTCCAGCACAGCTCCTCTGCTCAGGTCACAGTGTTGGGAACAGCCTCCTGCCCTGGTTTCTCCACAGGCTGCACAGCAACCTCTGCTCCAGCACCTGGAGCTCCTCATCCCCCTGCTCTGACCTGGGTGCTCACATGGATTTTTTCCCCACTTTTTTTCCAGTATTCCGCTTTTCCTCCCTCTTTTGAAGACGTTTTCACAAAGGCACCCCCAGCTCTCCTGACAGGCTCTGCTGTGCCCTGTGGTGAGGGCTGGGACCATCCGTGTCCGGCACGGGGCAGTTCTGGGTCTCAGCCCCACCACCAGCTCACCCACACACTGTCCTTACAGAGGGAAACTTCTCTCAGATCATGGCCTTTAAGGCTAGAAGGAATCCAATGGAGAAGGCAAACAGACTTTTAAATGACTTGATAAAAAAGAGAGGAGTCTGATACAGCTCAGGTTGTTCCCAGCTGCAGTTAAACCAGGTAGGCTGTGTCCAAAGGAAGCATCATCACAGAATCCAGCTGAATTTAAAATAAAATAATTCAAATACAGGTCTTTCCTGCTAAGAATGGAATTCCATCATGGCAGCAACAAATTTGTGCCTTTCTCACCCAGCCAACAAGAAAACCAAACCCCAGAGACTCGGCGTGTCCAAGCTGCTCAACACCACATCCAAATGTCCACCAGCAGCACGTGCCAAGTGAGGTGGCTGGGATAACTGGTACCAGGGGATGAGGAATGGGATTTCCCACTGCAGATGTTCTCAAGATTTCCTGCTGCACAGACAGAGAGACTGACTCACAGACACCTCCCTGCCAACTCCCAACACCATGGGCCACCCTTCCTCAAGCCTGAAATTGCATCACACCCTTCAGGCTGCTGTGAATACTTCCAACAGTACAGGGGAAAAGTAAAAATATTTGGGTGGTTTAGAACCTTTTAATAAAATAAGGCAGCTGGGAACAGAAGTGTCAGCTGCATGAAGCTTTGCCATGGAACCAAATGCAAAGGGTACTTGTTTAGGACATCACCAGAAGTGGCAGAAAGCAGCTTGGATAGAAAAGAAATGGAGGTTCTGGATCACTGGGAAGGGATGGGAAAAGTGGTCAGTGTAACTGAAGTATTGTGGGTGCCCTGCTGCAGGTGAACTTCTCTGTTTGAAGTATTTGAAGTACTGACTTCTTTGTGAGGAGGCATCAAAAGACTGAGCTCTAAAAACAGGAGACATGGTAAAGAACTCTACAAAACAGCAAGAAAAAATGGAAAGGGAAGTGCAGTAGAACAAGAATGAAGCCTGTCTCTGGCATCTCCTCCTTCATCTGCATTTATCTGACAGATCTTTACCGTACAGAATACCCTAAAGAAAACAGGAAGGCTTGAAAGCTGGACCATCCTTCTCTGTTTGCATTCCTTCTGCCTCTTTCTCCTCACAGCTCTGACATGGAAGGGGCAGAACAAATGCAGTTTTGGCATAAGCTGAGCAGGCCTGCCCCAGCACGCACAAAGCAAACACAGACATAAGGAACTGGGCTGAGAGAGGAACTACACGACATAATTCTAATTTTTTTTTTTTTAAATTCTCAAGAGCTTCCTCTGCAGGTGGATGGTGGGAGGGAGACGTGTGTGTTTCAGATGTTTTGGAGTTCAGAACAGCAACCCTGAGGATAAATTGACTTTTTTTCCCCCCTTTTTTTCTTCCCTAAGCACTGCATTCAAGCAGAAGCCTTCCCATTGCCTTGGCTGCTGGATGAGGTTTGGACAGCAGAAGCCTTAGTCAGGTTACTGAGGTTGTCTTTCTCTTGTTTTGAAAAGTGCTATAGGATTTCTAACACCCGCCTAAAGCCAAGCTTTCAAATTACTCCTTTAAACATTATGAAAAAGAACATATTCATAGCTCTTTATAAGATACAGTTGACATAACTTCTTCTCCTGGGGCCGCTGGAGCAAAAAGAGAAATCTGTAGACAGTGATGAAACACTCAGATCCTTTTCCCCGTATGTTCCCTTATATCCCTGTTCCCATCATGAAAATTCCAGACCAGGGTAAGGAAGCTGATTATCAGTGGCAGCTCTGGAGCCTTTATGTGCCAGCCCCCAAGAGCACAGACATATATATCCATCAGTGCAAGCATGATAAAAGTGATTTTATCTGCTTTTTTAACATTAAAAAAACCCTCACAGGGGAAATCCAAAATGAAAAACAATCTGTGGAGCATAAAATCAGGCTTCAGAGAGTAAAACAGTATCATTCCTAAAGAATAACATAAGAATTTTCCCTCTTAATGACATCCAAAAGATCACTAACTTCAAGTTCCTGCTTGCTGCTGCAAAGAGCTTCCACAGTAATCGCATGGCTTAGCAACAGCTGCAGGAGAACTGACACACACTGCAGAAACTCTCCTTCCATGCTGCACTCTCAGAAAAAAAGGCAAGCTCCAAACCAAGCCACAGTTGTAATTTATTGCAAAACCCAAAAAAATACACTGAGGGGACAAAAAAAACCCAACAAATCCAAACCAACCCAACAATTTTTTTTAGGTTTTCAAACCCATAGAAAGCAGCTGTTAAATGACTGTGTTGTGGTCTTGGAAATTCAGAAACTCAGACGTCTCTGTCTAAATGCTCAGAGGGTCAGTCTGGGTGGGACATGGTTTGCAAAGTCAGCTCTGCACTCTGCAAGGAGCCAACATCCACAACTCACTGTTCAGGGCCTGGCTGAAAACAGTCACTCCTCATCCTCAGTAACACAACAGCCATGGACAGGACTTTCCAAAGGGTCTCATCCTCATTTATCACCATTTGAAGCAGTTACCTCCAGAACTATTTGAATCAATTCTCTCTGGAAAGCTGAAAAACTAAACCATGAGAACCAGACCCAGCAGGGACCAGTGCAGCTCCTGGAATCTCCTCTTTCCTTTACTGGTCACTTTCAGATTAAAAGCAACCACAAGAGCAAACAAAAGCATAAAACTCCTGCAAGAACCAAACATCCATCCTAACAGCTCCACATGGAAGAAATGCACTGAGAAATTAGTTGCCAGCTGCAGACTAACAGAATGGGTGAGAAAGTAGATATGTTTTAAAGCTCAATTTACCACAAAGGCACTTGGGTTTGGAGTTCAGAGGAAGTTCTAAACACTGGTGACTACAGAAGGAGGACATGAACAGGAGATGCTCTCAGGCTGAAGGTGAGACAAGAACTGGAATGCAAACACTGCAACAAAGCTCAATAACAATGGAGCTGAACTTAGGAAAAGAGATCAGCACCTATATTTAATTAGGTGGTTTTGCATTTCCACAGCTCCACTGGTATTTCTCCCTGTCCAACTTCTTCCATTCCTCATGCCCACAGTCTCACTGCCTTGCTAAGGCTGCAGCTGTGCATGGTGGCATTTGACAACAACTTTATCACCCGTTTGGAAAATCCTGCTGAATCAAACACCTTGCCAGAAAACAAGAAAAGATTTCTTTTTAGCAGTGGTGACTTAAAGAAAGCCAACTCAAACCCCTGGAGCAGTGCTTGTTCCTACTCATACATTACAGAGCACCTTAGAGGGAAATTCTTCCATGATCTTGGAAAAATCTGTCTTATAATTTCAAGTATTAGTTTAGTAAATGGAAGAGTCTGCACCTCTACAGCGATATTCACAAAAAACAAGTACTTCTAATGTGAATATATTCTCTGTTCAGGGGGATGGGACTACAGAACAACATTAAAAACACTACATTTGCTACATGAAAGTGCTACCTGTTATTTCTGGGTTCCAAAACGGGTTTGCTGTGTTTTTTAGCTGTTATTCTAGTAGAGGGTGGTGGGTTTTTTTCTCTAAGACTCTCATTTACCAAGGGAGCAATAAACTCGTATTTTGTAATGCTAACTTTTTTCCCCTTCAGAAATTCTTGTAACATAAATAGATATTAAATACTTTAAGGCAGATCACTTTATTTAAAATGTCTATAAATATAAAATTCATTAATAAGACCTCTTAATGCTTGTTTTGTGGTTTGACAGTAAACGTAATGGCTTACAGAGAGGAGTTAAGTTAATATACCCCTGACCAGTAATGTTCTATTTGCTTAAATGCAAGCATCCAAGCCAAAATTAACATTCTGGTTTCTTTTAGAGGCAGCCTGCCATCCTGCAGTATAGCTGAATAAGCACTGCCTAATATCATGGGGCAAATCCTCTCCCCCAGCTAACAGTCACTCAAGGCTGACAGGGAGGCAAGAAACAAAGATCCCAAGCAGTCAAGAGCTTGACTAAGGCCTCCACAAACTACATGATTATCTCTGAAATACGTTTTTCTGAACTATCCTTCAGCTTCTTGTCCTGGGATGAAGGTCAGCTTTCATTGCACAAATGTAACATTGACATTCCCTTTGATTTCCCTGAATTTCACCTGGTTTTATTGCTACAGAATAAAGGATTTATGCAATGATGCCATCTATGTGTTTGCCTATTATTATTCCTCACTATTTTTTGTTCTTGCCAGTCACTCTCAAGCAGCTTCCTTCAGAGGCCTGAAAAATGTTCCTAAGAGCGTGGGAATGTAGGTGGCCAAGGGAGAAACTCTCCCACTGCTGCTCTGAAGGCTGAAAAGCTGAAACATGAATTCAAATCCTATCAGACATCAGAAAAAACTCACACGAGTGAGCCCCCAGGAGCAATGACTTAACAGTGGGAAGCATTTCAGCTGGACCTTGCACCTGAGGAGATGTCACATGAATGTGTTCCTCATCCAAGAGTCCTCTTCCATGTGCTCTCTCCAGTGTCTAATAAAGGGGTGAGCTCACACTACAGCATCAGAACCAAGCTTAAAAGCCCATCAGCCTAATCCATTGGAAACTAACCTTCAATATTTTCTTAATAAATGGGTTTAGAGAACCCAGCCCATCTATGAGCATCTTCCCACATGAATTTATTCACACCTGGCAAGCTGATGCTGCTGAGATGTTTTGCAGTTCCTTATCCTGGACAGACAACGGGATTCAAAGATCCACAGCCATCTTTTGTTTAAGACTCGGTCCATCAGTGTGTTCATCCCTAACAAGTTTCCCAGGCTGAAAAAGCTGCACAACACAGAGATCCCCAATGGCCACAATGAAATAATTGACCTGTTGGCATGAGGATCATCAGAAGTAACTGCAGAGCCATGGTGGAGCCCCATCAAGTGACAACTGTCAGAGCACACTGGGAGGCAAAATAAAAGGCAGAGGAAGGGACACAGAAAAGTAGCTCATTAATAGAAAAGACTAATCAAACTCCCTACTCAATCAGCCTCCAGGAGGGCTCCCTCACACCAGTGCTTGATGAAGGAACACAAGACCTCTTTAAAAGCTGTTTTTCCATAGCTGGTCTATGCTGAGCATCCATCTCTTCACTGGGAAGCATGACCAGGCAATTACTGTTCAGAACTGCTATTTTTTTCCCAAGCCAATTTGCTGCTCATAAACACCGACAGAGGCACAGTGAGGAGAATGAGCTGTTCCTGGATATTACAATAGCATGGGCAAAAGACTGTGAGCTTCCTCCAAGACTTTCTTCTGCAAATGCCTCTGCAAGGACCCCTGCAGACTCTGAGCAGAGTTTTCCATGTCTCTATCCAATTTAGCCATTACCTCCCTACTGGCACTGCCAACAACTGAGTGAGCATTCCCTGTGGGAGGCTTTGTGTTCCCTTACCAGCTCCACTAGAGAAGTTCCCTTACCAGCTCCACAGAAGGCTCCACTACAGGGATACAAATTAACATCCACACTTCCCATGAGCCTGCAATTTTCAAAGGTTCCCCTCACTCCCAAAAGATATCCTTAGGATTTCTAGAATGATTTTTAAGCCCAACTCCATCAACTACTCATAGGTATGATCAGCACCACTTTGTGCAGCCCTAGAGGTCCTGGGGTGAAAAAAGTGGGATCAGCCAGAAGTTTGACGGTAAGTTTGCCACATTTTCTACATCAAGGGAAGCAGCCATTTTCATTGTACAAAAATCAGAGATAAAAATCATTTTGGACTTAAAGCCAGATCTTCTGCTAGAAATCAGTATGATTGCTAGCTTTAACTGCCTATAACAATGACCCATATCTCTTGTGAAATGGGTGTTCCAGTCAAAAAGGAATCTTTAGAAACCCAAGGAACATGTCAGACAAGACCATCTGTCCACTGTGGATTACCCTCCTCCAAGGTAAACCACAGCAGCACCAAAAGCCTAGTCGAAAACACCACTCCTGAGCAACTGTTTCCTAAGTGAAAACTTGCATTTTCAGTTTTTAAAAATGGGTCTCTATTGTGGCAAATACCAGGAATAACACACATGGAGAAGAGGCACATAACACAAGAAAACCAAAACCT
Source organism: Parus major (assembly GCF_001522545.3). Lineage (NCBI taxonomy): Eukaryota > Metazoa > Chordata > Aves > Passeriformes > Paridae > Parus > Parus major. The sequence continues at coordinate 17,029,938 of NC_031779.1, forward strand.
TTTCTTGTACCTGAAGGTCAAAACAGTTCTTGATTTCTTTCTGCTGTCAAGTCAGCTTTACCCTATCCTGGATATGTCCTGCTTACTCTTGTTTCCTCTTTTGAGAGTAAAGTGCCTACTTACCATATTCATAACTGTGAGGATGAACCTCTGGGCAGCCTCTGCTCCGTGGTACTGCACCATGTCAGCATCTGCCACCACCAGTGTCTCCACCGTGTACTCGCTGGTGAGGCGAATCGCGTTCCTCCTCTCCCGCCAGTCACTCGTGGACTTCACTTTCTTCTGTCTCTTCTTTTCTGGAAAGTCAAAATACCTTTTAAGGCTGGTAGATCATAATAAAACACTCCCAGCCTTTTCAACGAACATTCTCGTGTGTATTTGGATTGTAACAAACTTTAAAGTGTTCTTGGCCGATTAAAGAAGCCACCAAGAGGTTCCATTGCAGGTACATCTGTGCCTCTGGGTGCAGAGAGCAGCAGATGATGTGAAAAGAGGGAAAAGGATGGGAAAAAAAGTTCAAGAAAAAGTAAAAAATTTAGTAATTTAAATCAAAATGTTTCAGATAAGTTAAACCTCCCTTCTTCCCAACTAAAGGACTGATGTATTAATATTGTCTTCTTCTAAGCTGAAAGGTGATGTGCAAAGCATCTGAGGCATGACCAAAGGAGAAATTAAGTTCAGATATTAATTCAAACCTGCTCACTTCACTACAGCCACAAAATTGTGTTCATGCTTTGAACTGTAAAAATAAAGAATGTAATGAAATAATTAAAACAAATTTATTCTTGCAATAAGAAGCAAACTTCTAAGATTCCCTGAAATTATCTCTGCCTACTGTTCAGCCTGTGATATACTATGGATAAGATACTGACACTGCTATTACTATTGATTTTTTCCAGTGGAAAAGGGAACAGAACACACAAGTTCTGAAAGAGCACAAACACAACATTCAGTGCAAAACTGACATGGGACAGTTCCTAATGGATGATCAGACAAATCCCTCTTATGTCACACAACATGTGTTGCTCATTCCCTAGAGCAGAGAATCACTTTTTAATTTTCTCTAGATTTAACCTGAGACCCTCTCTGAGCAAAGCAGCAGCCAGAGCTGAGCTGGTGTTCAACTGATCCTGATTTTCCACAGCCTGTTTACCAGCTCCCTGACATAATTCAGTCTGAATTTCACTTCTTTCCCAGATCATCAGTTTTCCCTGACTGACCCTCCTGCACTCAGGGTGACAAACTCCATCAGCTGCAAGCCCCTCAAAGCCTACCTGAAATGGACTCCCTGCCTTCACCCATTCATGCATTTTCTGCCTTGTCAATAAGCACATTTCCACACGTCCATCCCATCTCCTCATTCCCAGTTTTCTTGTAGTCATCCAGTACAACTCTGCACGTGCTTTTCTGCCCAAGGCATCAACTGTCAACACTTGGTACATATTTTAAACTGAGAAAACAACCATGAAATTTGATTTGATTTTTTTTTTTGAGAGAGAGAGTTTGGAAATATCCCCCTGGGTTGAGAGAGACAGACAGGAGTCTATGGACAAGAAAAAATAAAATCTGAGGTGATCATAAATAATGGAAGCTACATGCCAGCAGCAAAGATGAAAATAACCAAGTTTCCAGGGCTGTTTTCACATGAGCTGCAGGATAGCTACAGAAAAACTGCACAATCATAGAAAAGCTGCCACAGAGAAAAGGATCCCTATCATAAAAATAAAATTAAAAAGATTGACTATACAAGAAAGGAGAGTTGTTTGCACCTTTGATTTGCCAACTGTGAGATGGAGATGACTTCAAACTCCTGTGGAGCAGCTCACATGTTTGTGTTTTATTTTATTCTTTTCATTCCATTCATTTCCCATCCCTCCCTCTGCACAGCAGCACATCTTTAGCTACAGGTCCTCAACATTATCATTTAAATACCAAGAAGAAATCAAAGATAAAAGAAAATAATATGAATTATTTTAATAAAAACATTGACATTTTGGGTCTTACTGCTATCAATCAGAACCTTCCTGAAAACAGCAGCATTTCCCCATCAAATTCTTATTTTGGCAATCCCCTAATAAATGTTTCTAGGTGGTATAAATCTCTTACCTGTAGAGAAGTTGCTCTTGTGGGGGAGCTAAGCCTAGATTCAACTAAGTCTCAGCTTGGCATTGAATGAGCTGTGTAAAAAAGTTTACATGGAAGGAAAAAATTAGAGTTCTCTGGGTTTTCACTTTAAAAATCTCTTTTTTGGTGGAAAAGAAGACATTTGTATCAGAGGAGGAACCCACTCTGCTTGCAGTTGGGGGAGAAGAGGTCATGCCATGGTCATTTGCCAGTGTGGTCCCTCCTCCAGAGGCAGATGAAGGAATTGGCACCTCTTTGCAGCTGAACAAAACTCTGCAAGGTGTGACTTTTGGAGAGCAGCAGCCTAAAGAACTCCTGGCAAAGGGCTGGGCAGTCTTGGTTCACACACAGCCTCTGGCCCCCTTTCCTCCTGTGGACTGGCTGCTTTCCACCGAGGGGCTGGGATTAGAGGATGTGTGTGGAAAAGCAGCACCCCACAGGCTGCCTGGAAACGCAGCCAGAGTGATCTGACAGGGGAATCCAGGTTCTTGCTCTTACCCTCACCTTCACACTGTCCAAGTGTAAATTTACCTGCACTTAAAACAGGCAACAGGACTCAAGGGAACTCACAAAGAGCTCAGGTAGTCACTGCTGAACCCTCCAGAACAGGCACCACAACACCAGCTACTTAAAAAAGGAGAGGTTTTTCAAATTTGTAGTTCCTCCATAGGGTGAATTATTTTATCCTTTCTGTCCACTTTCACAGTCTCTCTTTGCATCCTCCTGCCTACCACAAATGCAAATAATTTTCCAGAATAATCAAGCACATGAAGAAAACAAGGCATTTGCATGGATGAAGCATAACAAAGAGAAAGGAAATGCACATGTCCTGTATCACAGATGTTTGATGAAGAGGAAGATCCAAAACCAGCAGAAAAAATCCTCATTCAGTGCACTTGCAGCTCATACCTGAAAGTGAGCCAGCTTTAAGGAGGTATGCAAAAACAGAAATACCCCATCTCTAGAGCCTCACTTCAGAAACAAGCCAGCACAGAGAAGTCTCATTCTTGCCCTGCAAGATTTATGGACCATAGGCACAGAATCCCTCCATGAGTACACGAAACCCCGAACTAAAATAAACATCAGCCATTAAAACAAGGATTAAATGCTTGGTGGATTCTTTATTTGAACAAACTGATGTTACAAATTTTGTGGTGCAGATGTTTAAGTGTTAGTGTGAAGGCATAAGAGGCCATAAACCATGGGCAGGAGCTGTCAGAGGAGTTTACACTGCAGGGAGCACACAGCACATGATTTTAGGAGTCAGGTGTTCCCTGCTTAAGAGGTCAGAGAATTTTGCATGAAATATGAGCTGAAACAGTCAATCTACAACACAGCATGTACATGCTGCAGGTGACTGGGCACAGGGGACATTACTCTTTGGCCAGTCACTCTGACAGTATGTTATACAGTCTATTGGGCCAAAAAACCCACAGAATCCAGGACTGTGAGGCGAAGGGAGAAGGGTGAGACACCCCCAGATCCTCAGCAAAAAACTGCTGTGACACTGCACAAGTTGATTAGGTGACTTTCATTTACCCTTCCCTGGCTCATCACCTTCAAAGCCACATGGTCATACCACATCCTGCAGTCTTTGAAGTCTCCCTCAGAATGGGAAGAACCAGAGTCCCCACTGTGATCAGAAGCACAACAAGGCTCCTCTGAGGCCTCTGTAGAAAACTCCTGACGTTCAGTGCTTTTTATGGCAACTCAACAGATGTGCAATTCCAGAGCAACCGCCCCAAATGACCTTTTCCTATTACACACCAAAAGCACTGTCTAGCACTGTCTGGCTTTTGGCAGATTCTTGCTGTAAGTGCAGAGTCCTTTCCTGTTCCTCCTACCTCCCTTCCAACTGTATTTCCCAGACTCATCTAAAAGCAACCTCTTCTCCTACAGCCTTCCACTATGTTTTCCTGCCTAATCTTTCCCTTTGTAATTTTAGCTACCTCATTCTTGTTAAACCCACTGACAGTTTCTGGATGCTGTTCAACAAAAGCCACAAATAAAAGTTACACTGCTGAATCCTTTCTGCAAGGTCAGGTTTCTCCTTAGAAGTTCTTTTCTATTGCTGCCTTAAAAACCCTCTCCAGCTCTTCCTCAGGAGCCCTTTGCTCCCTTCCCTCCTCCCACGATCCCTGTAACATCTCCACATAACCTTGATGGAGGGCAAGCTCTGTTTTACAATGTTCTGTTACTTCAGCAGCACAAAAAGGAAGAGAGGGTATCCAAATGGGGCAATGACAAACAGCTAAAATTAATTCTCCCTAAGCCCCAGGAGTTTTCAGAGAACCTCTGGCTGGTACTCACATTAGACAGGTTTTATTAGCTTCACCTAAAAGTAAAAATCATCACCTCTCCAAAGCAAAACAGAAAAAAAAAGTGAGATTCTGCACACAAACCAAGCCTGGAAATTAAAGAAAGGAAGTAATTGAGGTATATTCTTATTACTCAACCTAAAACCCTCTGTCACTGCTGAATTATCAGAGGGACAGGATGCCACAAAATGTCCCTGGTACCAGCTGCAGGACAGAAGCACTCCTCAAAGGATGATTAACCCCAGACATGGAGCCCCTTTGCCTCTGCCAGGATACTGCACAGAAATTATCTCTGCATCCTGGCCTGTTATTTCTCCACCAAAAACCCTGGAATTTCAGATTCACAGCTAGGTGATGCCAGTGGATTGCCTGAAGTTCAGGAATTACAAATGGTTGCGCATTGAAAGAACAGCTGATTACAGACTGAGAGCTGTCCTCTCATTTTTAATGCCCAGTCCTACAAAACTCCATCTCCAATTTCTCTCTGACTGGAATGGAGGACAAAATCAGGCATCAACTGCTAGGAAAAATTACTGCAGAGCAAAATGATCCATTATTCCATAATTCACCTCCCAAAAATGGTTTTGTTTTGCTTTGGGGTTTTTTTGTTTATTTTTTTTCTCCCAAACAGCCATTTTCATACCAAATCACAAGTTCATGACTATTTCTCTGGCACAGCAGCAAACAAGAACTTGAGACAGAAGTCATGAACTCTGAGCTGCATCTCAAAACACCACTGAGATTTTACTGCAAGGATTGTTATCCAAGTTAGTCTGTGGCTTGGACACATCAGTTAAAATCTTATTCTTCTACAAAACAAACTCAGTCATCAACACAGCTCATCAGGACTTTGTTTTAATGGCAGGTCTGTGAGGCAGGACAGGATAAGCACTGTGATCTCTGCTCAATTTGTCACCAGGATTCAAAGATTCTCACCTCCTGGGTTATGTACACCCATCTCCCATGGAAAGGACACTTTTTTGGTGGCACAAACAAGGACTCACGCTAGACAAATAAAACAATTTAGTGGTACAGGAGCAGATTCAGTGAGCATAGCTTGAGCTATGGACAGTAATAACATGGAAGAGGGAAAGACACCTAAAAGATGAGCAATCTGCCTTAATCCAGGAAGCATCTCTCTGCTTTTCAAACCAGAATGACCAAGGAACACCCATGAACGTCCCAAGACAAGGACAGAGAACAGTGACATCTGAGCTCATCACCACCTGCCAGGCTGCATTTTACTGGGTTCCAATGGAAACCAGCACTCAGCTTTATCAGGAACCAAGCAAAGGAGGAGCACAGCTGCTCTGGAAGGGGAAAAAAAATCCATCATACATGAATACATATTTACACTTTCTTTTTATATCCCTTTTTCACCTTGACAGCAGAGGAAGAAAAACCTGGAGTCCCTCACACTCCTCATGATCCACACTGAGAGAATCACCCAGAACAGACCTGCAGTAAAGCCTCACTTGCCACATGTGATGGAAAAGAACACTTCTGAACATCAGACTGCTGCAGGAGGCTGCATGAGGAAACAATCACAGGCTTGCAGGGAAAACCCAGACTCCCCATTTGGAAGAGAAGGGACCTGGAAAAACCAAGGGATTTATCCACAGAAGTGAGACACACTCCCATGGGCAAAGTGCTGAATTCCTGATACAGGGAATCCTTCTGTGCTTGCAAACACTTAATCACATTACATCTTCTGTGGAGCCCATTGTTGAAATCCTGCTTTAATTCTCCAACAGCTGCTTCCTAATATGGACTAATACAGGTTGCATTACATCTCTCTATTTTTAGTGCACATGTTTTTGGCCATAACAACTGCTCTTTCAGGCCAAGTCAAACCTGCAGAGAAAACACAGCTAAGAGACAATGATTAAAGATGGGGAAATGCAACGTAGCAGTAACATGTGTTTAAGATTTATACCTGTTCAGGGAAAGCATTCCCTACATTTGATACCTGTAGACCAGCACTTACTCTAAATTATTACCAGCTTTGATAAATTGTTAAAACAGGTTGCAAAGTAACAAAGTGCAGAAAAGCAACACGTTGTTATTTTGTGAATTAAAATATTGATCTTCCTGTTATTTCACTGTATGTGCAGCACATTTGCATTAAAGGAAAAACTGGTTCATTTAAACTGACAAAAGGGTTTAAAGCAAACCCACATTTAAGAGTAATTTATGAGGTCTATATCATAAACATGAAATAACAACCTTCCCTCCAAAGACAAGCTGCTCTCTCTCATGCTCCTGGACTGTATTTTCATCAAACCCTTTCTATGTAAGGAGATTTTAATACATCACTGGAGACTTTTGGAGAAGTTGTAACAGAACTTACTTTTCCCAAAGAAACAGGAAGTTTTATGACATGGTTAGAGGAGATTCCTATGCTTTCACAACATGGTTTGATTCTGTCTTGAGCATTGATATTTTCTCAAAATCAAGAAAAACTGAATTTTTTTTCCATCCACAGACTCTGATGGCAAAGGAAACACGCAAAATATGTGTCCAAATCTCAGTAAATAGTTAACCTACTGTTTTTCCATGATAGTTAAAAAAAATAAATAATCCATTTACTGCAGCTGAAGCTGTGGTAGATATTGTCACATGGAAACAGCTTTATTGTATGTCACAAGGTCACAGAGACAGGACAATGAAAGAAGCTCTATCTCAGAGGTTGGGCACTGCAAAAATCATGTATGATGCCTTAAAAGAGATCCTTCTCTCCTGCCTGGTTCTTCTGCGGGGAACTTCTTACTTGTATTAAAACCTGCAAACTAAACTCCCTTTGACTCCACTCTCTCCATAGCAAAAACACTTCTCCAGGACCTTTGACAAGAAAGTTGTCAGAGCCTGTCTTTACAATGAGAGCAGGGTGTGACAGGAGGTTTGTGCAGATGCTGCCCAGTGTCCAGAGATGAGAAGTGTTTCACATCACTGGTGTGAAGCTATTTCCCATGTTCCTCACGACTCCCTGCTCCAGAGCAAGTGAAACCCAACCTTCCCTTCCTTCCCCCTCATTGCATGTGCACCTGGAAACCTTTTAATAGGTTTTCTGTTTGCCTCACAGGGGCTCATGTTCATGCCTGAGCAGAAATGTGCATTGTGACTTCAACTCTCTCTCTCGCTGGATGACAGGTGATAAAAATAAAACATATTCACATATCATATGACTAACAATAGCACCTGGCCCATGGTGATGGGATCCCTCCTTTGCTGCTGGAGCACTTTGGAATTTAAACAAAGGAACTAAAACATCAGCCCTGGGACTTTTTTTAACCCATTAGTAGACACTTTCAGGTTCAAATCTCAAGGATCCAGTCATGCAAAACCTTAAGTACTTTCCCATTCTTGACTACAGCCAGATTAATCCTCTTATACAGATTATTCCAGGAGAAATTTGGCTCCCACAAAGTTCTCCTGCAGACCTAAAAATAATTTTGAGTGCTGCAGGACATGTAACACCACTCAGACTAAAGGAGTTGTTTTAAGAGATTTTAACCACCCCTTATCAAACCAGCCTGATGGCATTACCTGGCCCCAAGCCACTTTCCCTCTCCCAAGTTTGGGGTCTGCAGGGAGAGCACCACATTTCTGGGTGGAACATGGGGCCAATGGAAAGCTGTACTCTCTGACCCCCTCAGCAGCACTTCCTAATTAAGTTAATTTTGCTTTCTTAAAGTGCTTTCCTGCTCCTCCTCCAAATACTCACACATTACATCACCAATAAACTTTGTTTATCAAGTTACTAAGTTCATATATCACAGGAAATTTGCCACTGAGCAATTTAGCCCTGTTTAAATTTTTATGACATGATCAATAGTTAGCATTAAAAATTCAGCTGATGTTTTGTGCTTTGATTCCCAAATAACCCCAGATTATGCCAGCTACCTCTGAATTATAGAATTTTAAGAAGAGAATACATGTATAGGTGGTTCTTGTATATTCAGAAAATACAAGAATAGCAGTAAAGGATTGGAAAACGCCCAAGCATGGCAGTTCTGTGCCCTTGAAAAATACTCATTTTATACTGTATTTACACAGACCTGTCTTTTTCTGTCTATGTCATTCCACAATACAGGGTTTGTATCTAAGATGTCTGGCATAGAAATATCCCCATGTATTTACAACCTCCAACCTTTCCTGCCAAGTTGCAGCCTGGGTGAGCCAAATTTTAAGCCAGTGGAAAACAACCTCTAGTACAAATCTGACCAGTCCATGTTGGTGAGTATCACCATAAGGAGACCTTTTTCCAGGAGAAACTCTGGAAGCACACCCCTAGATGGTGACCTACACACTTTTTATTAGAAATAGACCTTTTTTGTGTCAGACAGGATGAATTTTTTTGTTTATAAACTCCTTGAGCACAAAAGTTAATCCAAAGCAGACAGGAGGCAATTAGGTCGTTAACGTGCTGAGCCTATTAACAACCATGAGTTACATTTGTGTCCCTCAACAATGACAAATATCCAGGGGTCTGCCTTTAAGTGGGAAAGCTCACAACCAACTGCATTATTTCAGGACAGGGCTACTGCCAAGCAGCACTGCAAGGGCTTGGCTCCCTTCTTAGCACAGCAGAAGGAATCAGCACCCAGGGGATGGGAATTCTGTTCCCAGCTGTAACAGTGGGTCCCCAGAAGCCTTCAGGAAGCATGAGGTGCCAATGGAAATACTCTTTTTTCAGTATCTTGTTTTAGTATCTTCATGCTCACTCAGCTCCTCTTTCCCTTTGTGATCCTGTGTAATTATTGCCCAGTGTCTCCCCAAATTCCTTCCTTTAGTTCCGCCTCTCAGGGAGGGAATTCCAGTTCTGCCAAGGACAGGGAGCATCCTTGCCCCTAGAAAAAAGGCCAAAAGGTTCAGTGGCCAAAGGGTGAGGCTGATTTCCTAGACTGATTCTGATTCAATTCAGATTTTAACTAATGGCTGTCTCATTTTACAGTGTAAGAATTCTGAAATGCATTTTCTGTTACCACAGGGCTGCAGCACCTATGGAACTTGGCTGGGAAATCAGAGCAGTGCTGAATTCTGATGTTTTCTCTGAAAAGAGACATAAGGGATCTGTAACTGTAACCAGATCCAAGATTTCATCCTCAGAGAATCAGAAAGAAGATTGGCTTAGTCTGAACCCCTGAGAATGATAAACTTGCTGAACTATTAAGAGCTCAGCTCCACACAGGAGAAAATAAAGGTCCTGGCTGCAGGATTTACCAGCAGCACTGCCAGGGAGGATGCAGCTTAGAAGCAGGCACAGGTTTAACACAAAGATTGAGATACAAAGCCTTACAGGCAAACTTCAGCTTCCTGGCTGCCTGTTCCAGTGAGCTCCTTCAGGAGCTATTCCCACAAAGAAGCTTTTTGTGCCTCCTGTTGCTGCCACATCCTTCCATGTCCAACAGCAGTCCTTGTCCCTGAGCACTCAGCTCTTCCCACACCAGTGATTCTCACTCCTGCACTCAGAAAACCTCCCATCCAGGAGAAGGCAGGAGAGAAAGGAAAGGAACAGAAAATACAGGGACACTGCAACCTAATGAAAAATTTCCACAAAAAATACCTGCTCTGCAACACACACAGAGAGAATTTGAGAAAGGATAAAATTAAATTGCTCTAAAGAAGCCAAAAAATAGTTTATACCAGCTGGCAATTTGACTGTGTGGCTTTTAAAGTGGGAGAAGACAGGACATGATTAATGAACAGAGTTGGCCATTTTCTCCTGAAAAATGATAGCAAATTATAATATATGATATAATATCTATTTTATCAGATAGAGCTTAAGTTTGATGAGTCAAACACCAGATAGAAAAGAAAAATCAAGCTCCTAGTTAAAAAAAAATCATCTTGCTGAACTACATTTCCTAGTTCCAAATGCACACAAGCCCTTATAAAAGCAATTAAAAACCATAAAATAATCCAAAGTCTGCTCAGTTGACCCTGATATGGATCGTGTGCTCTGCTAGACAGAACTAAGAATGACGGCATGAGAAGTTGAAGAAGAAAGCAGATTGTTTTGAAAGACAAACTGTGCATCTCTTCCACCTCCAGATATCCCTTTATCCTATTATGAGCTGGATCCCTGGAGCTGTATTCCACAGATGAGACTTCAAATTATAAGTTATAATTAATTAAGTTATATCAAAGTAGCTGAAGTGATGTTTTCCACACTCTGAAATGGGACGATCACTATTCTATCTCTGCTTGCTTAGGAGAACTCCAGGAAAGACAAGATGGAAGAGCTCCCATCAACACTGACTTCTGTCCTTTGCTTAAAGTCCAGTGAATCCCTCCCTGAGCAGTGGTCACACTGCAAAATTAGAGCAGAATTAATGACCTCACAAGTCCAGTGTTACAGCACGTGCCCCGACAACTTCATATCTGTGATGTGACTCCTACCTGAAGAAGCAACAGGATTCACTCACACTTGCCATCCTTCCCCAGCTATGGCTGCCCAACCACCAGAATTACAAAATACAAACAGAATTCCCATGGCTGCTCTCTGGAGCCACTCCAAGCTCACCTGCTACAACTTTGCAGTGCTCCTCAGGGCCCTGTGGCTTGGTGGGATGGCCGGGTTTTGTGGATCGTCTCCGCCTGATGAAATGTTCCTTCCCACTGAATGAGGTCTCAGATGCATTCACAGGTTGGATCAGCAGCTGCTCTGATCCAAGCTGGATGTAGCCAACCTGTCCACAAAACAGAACAAAAAAACTCCATCAGTTTGGTAGCTGAGCCTTGTCTATCCAGCCCAAGCTGAAATCCAGGTGATTTCACTGCAATCATTTCCAGTGTGAGGAAATGATGTCATGGTTGTGTTCAGCCTGGGTGATACAGACTAAAAACTTCATTTGCCTCTCTTATTTATTTTTTGTATCACTGAGCACTGTTTAGAAACAATGCACTGTACTTGCAAAAAGGAAAAGTGGGGATTCCTGTCAGCACTTTTGCTTTCCCTTCTTCCACTCCCTCCAGACACAGCCCCACAAATATGTGTGTTTTACAAGATGCTCAGCTCACATGAGGACAAATAAATCCTGTTAACAGAAATCCCTTTAAAATCACCTCTCCAACTGCCAGGATTGCCTTGCTATTGAATGACATTTACTATCTCAGAGCACAGAGGTGACACTGCCTGCACACAGGAGGCCTCTGTGTGTACCAACCTCACAAGGAACACTGAGCAAACTGATGCAAATTTTTTGGGACCAAATACCTCTTCCTGACTACATTGAGGACCACATAGTCAGCTCTGCTCTCTCCTGCAATTCCATGGGTTGGATTTCTGAGGTGAAGTGAGGAATGGACTGTTGCACTGTCCCAGTTTCAGGATTTTCCACCATCTCTGGAATAAGTGACACTAGGAAGGCAAAGACCCTGCCTAAATAACTCCATAGAGCCCAGGTCAGAGCACTCAAATCCCTGCCTTCCTTGCACCAATTCCAGACCTTACACCAGGGCTGGCAAGAACACCTTTGGAAGCCAGCTTCTGCCCCAGGAGAGCCCTCCTCTGCTCACAACCCAGAGCTTTTAAGGTTCTTTTATACTTTTTCCACTCCTTTTCTGGCATGAAAAGAAGAGAGTGAAAGCAAAGTTATCACCTTAAAACTTAACAAAGCCTCCAGGTTTAGTAATCAACACTAAGGTTGTAACACTTTGCACAAAGTGACTATTTACAATGAGGGGCTCTTACTTTTCATTGTACTAATCCAGTGATTATTTATATTGCAATTAGAAGTCTCAAAACACAGCTCTGCCATGTACTTCCCCTTGAGAGAAGTCTTGAGGTCTGATTTAACTTCTGTTAACAACAGAAGGGCTCATCTGGTCTGCCGGGAATGTGCACCTGAGAGGTAAAGGTGCTTCCAGAGAGCTCCAACACCCACCCTATACATAAAAAGAGGGGCCAGACTTTTCTGGTCCCCCCCTCCCCACGTTCTGTGCCAGCCAGGCAGCTCTCCAAAGAAATGCTCTGCACGTACATCCAAATGCTGTATGTTCAACAGCTGACTGTACTAATATGATTTATAATATACATTACATACACACTATATATTGTACATTTCCACACCTCCCTGCCAAATTCGGTCCTCACGTACACCCAGGAAATCCCTTTGGCCCAGTATTTCCAGCAAGAGGAATTTCTGCTAGCAGAAATGAGAGCTCTCCTCCCTTGACAGCCACACAAACTGAACAGCATTCAGGGGAAACCAGGGTGTCTCAGAAAGGGTCACTGATTTCCAAAGAGCACTTGGACAAAAATAAAACTGTAAAATTTGGTGTCTCCACTGATCATGGCTGCAAAGCACAGAAGAGACAATCAGTCTCTGAGGAAACAAGAGACACCTCTTTGGGGGCCTTCCAAAAGAGATCATGCTCTTGGAGCAGGGGAATTGCTTAAGGATAAAATGCCTTGGCACTTCCTACTTACAGAGAAAACCCAACATTATTCCTAGGACCTACAAAATGCTTACCAGTATACAAGACCCACTCTGCCCTGGAGTGTCCAAAGTGCTGCCTTTTCACTTAAATCACAAGCTGGGCTTCGTAAGAATTGCTTCAGAGACAGCAAAAGCTCTGGTGACTTGTTCTTCCAGCCTCCTTTACGATGCTCTCCACTACTACCCCTCCTTGTTCCAATCCTCCTGCTGGGAGGTAGCCCCAGCCCCCTTTTTTAATATAGGTTTTAATTATTTAGAAGAAGGGCTGTAAATCTGGTGCCATGGTACTAAAAGCCATACCAGAGCTCCTGACAGACTGCCAACCATTTCAGCTGGTGCCAAAAATATGTAAGAAGAAGTCAGTTTCATCACCACCCGACATTATCCCAATTTTCTGGCATCAAGAGTGAAAATAATTTAAACCACTGGAAAAGACTTATGTTTCACATTTGCTGTGGAATTGTGAAACCTATGGAGAGAAAGAGCCATGAGTCTTCACCCTGGAATACGTTGGGAAACATCTCAAGCTCAATCTGACAAGGCAAATAGAGTTTCAAGCAGGGTTTGCAGGATCAGGCCTGTAACGTATCCCTAGGGAGTTAAAAATTTCCCCACACTTGCCAGTTGGGTTCTGAAGAGTCCCCAGACCTGTTGGCCCAGAGAAGATCTTTTGGACCCTGTAATTTGAACTGTCTGATCACTATTTTGCTTTTTCCATAAGAAATTTATTTCTCATTTGCACCCCTCAAATCCTCCAGATCCTGCCCTGTGCTAATCCCAGCATGAGAGATCAGACATCAGCCCTGGACAAAGGCTCTGTGCTTTTCTTCTCTTTTCTGTATGAGTTGAGGGATTGCAGAAAGCTTTGGATTTTGAAGAAAAGGAAGTAAAACAGAAGACCACGTAACCCTCGGAGCTACTTTTCCCACATCTCTGGAAATCATTCCAATTAAGTGAAATGCTTTGGATCTGCCAATTCCCATTTGCTTGGGGAGATGCATATCAAAAGCTGGGATATTCCCTCCCATCCTTCTCTCCCTGTGGGAGTCCAGGACCTGCTGCTGTGCCAGATCCTGGGATAGCTGAATTTTGGGAAAAGCAGCTGCTGCCCAACCCCACCATCCTGGAGAATCTGAGACACAGGAACCCAAAAAATTCAGAGGAGTGCAGGGGTTCACCATCATCTGCATTAATTTTACAGTTGGTATGGCCAGACCATGCAGCTGACAGAATCCTGCAGCTCTGCTAACAAGAAAGGCTGGAATGATTTCAGCCTCCAAAGGCAGGCAAACTGACAACTTGATTAAAACAAACAATAATCCACACTTCCCACTACAGCCCCACTCACCACTGTGCTTAACAGTGGCAAGATCTTTCACATTAACGATATTTCATATCCTTATTTTAGAAGTCAGCTCAACATTGCTCACCACCAAAACATTCCTATGCTCTTATCCAGGGTTTCACACACACAGTGGTCACTCAAGCAACCCACTCACTTTGTTCTACTCTTTTACTACCAGTAGTTCACTCCTCTGCTACAAATAATTTTCCAGAGGAGCTTTTTTTGGGCTAAATGACAGTGGGGAAAGAAGGAAGGTCCTCACACTGTGTCACTGAAATGCCAGTGGTAACACAGCCTTTGTATGACCCCATCCTGCCTCCTTGCCTTCACTGCTCTGTCCCTGTGCCCTGGTAGTGCTGGTGGAGCTACAGCAGCTCCAGGACCTGCTCAGAACAGGGATCCAAATTCTCAGTGTTCTCTGCACATAGTTCTCAACCTTCCCACATGTTAACACTCTCCAACAGTTACACTGTTTTTCCAGCCCTTTTTATTTTCACAACATCTTTGAAGGAGATCTGTGAAATGCTGAATCTTTAACAGATTTTTCTCTTGCTCCTAAGTGTTCATTAGTTACATACATACGAACACGCTGAAAAGAGAACAGATTTAAACATCTGACAAATTCCATCCCCTTCTCAATTTCTCAACTGTTACGCTGTAAATCGTTGTTTAACCATTTCCTCAAAGTTAAAAGGAAGTTAATGTTTAAAGTGAAGAACAAAACAACCCACAAATACAGTTTAATAAACTTCATGTGGGTTTTAGTCCCACCCTCATTAACCATGTTTCAGCTTTGGTTGGTTATTATTTAAAAGTGCAATTCAAGCAAATTGAAAAGAAGAGCTTTAAATTAAGTTTTGTTCCAGAGTAATTTCAGGTTTACACTCAACTCTGAGAGCAGACCATACCCAGGAATATCTGTCCTGGCCTCCAACACTGCTAAACAAGGAAACCCCAACATGTTCTCCCTCTTGTCCACTGTGGAAGAGGAAAGAATATCCCAGCACAAGGAAATCCAGCAGAGTAATTTTAAGAGGTTTAACTTTTCAGCTCATGGCCCAGCTATGGATGAATGCCAGACAGCTCCTCTCCCAGACAGGAGAGTTCAGCGGAGCTGAAGGTTTCCTCAGGGGAAATTGTATCATCTTATAATCCCCACACGCCTGCTCTGCCCTGCTTCCCACAGCAGCAGAGGCTCCTGAGTCACCTGAAGGGCAGCACCGCCCCTGTGCACACAGAAAACACTTCACTGGCCAGGGATGGAGCTCACCGAGCTGCAGCATCAGCTCTGAACCAGGCAGCACCTCCCTCTGCAGTGAATGAAGGAGGGCAAACTCCTCCAGCGGGGCAATTCACCAACCTAAGGTACCTACAGCACAAGATGAACCATCAGGGAAGTGCCCATCTTTATCACTCGCTCAGCCCTGGACAACCAGACTGGCCTAAGACTCCCAGACTGTGGCCTCTTCTGCATCCTCGCTCCTCTTTTCCCATGGACAGAGCATTTACTGTTTTACCAGGAGTCCTTGAAGTTACTGCTCATTCCCTGGAGGCTGCAGTCCAAGCTACTCAGTTCTCTTTGCCCTCACTGCCCTTCCAGACAGGATCCAAACCCACACCAGGACATCCTGCAAATCACCCACCTGGAAATCAGTGGGACCTCAGAGGAAGAAGTCCAGATAGATGCTCTTATCATCTGTCTTTGTCTACATCTTACACCCTCACAAAGTTTATGGATGGTCCCAAGTGAACAGAACGTACCAGAATGAAGACCCACCATCCAGAAATATTTTAACAAGCTGGAAGATTTGTCCACCAGGAGATGCAGGAAGTTTAACAAAGGCAAATGTACACAAAGCTTGGAAGAAAATAAGCCCTTTTGTTGTCTGAGTAGATTGTATGAGACTACAAAATATTTAAGTTTTTCCAACATCCAGTGTGCATCTCTTAAGGTGTAGTTTCAATTAGTCTATTCTACTCCACAAAGAGAAAAGTCACCATTCTCACTCCATGAGCCCTTGTAATGTGCATCATCCATTTCCATGCAAAAAGTTCAAAGGAGAAAAAACTGGGGTGCTAAAATGTTAAATGTTATATGAACTAGCCTGAACAGGAGGGAGGCACAAACTCCTCTTACTTCAACAGAGAAGGACAAGCCACTTTATTAAGAGACAAGACAAAGAGCAACCCTGAACCCAAGATGAATGACTATGGATTTTAAAATGGAAGAGAAATGATTTAGAATCAAACCTCTGCCTCTAAATGCATCCCAGTGATTTTCACCTTTTGGTTCCTGAACAGTTTTCAACAGTTTTCTTTCATTTCTAAGTATAATGTTTATTTTAACATGGACTCATGACCCTCTTAAAACTGTAACTGTTTCCAAAATGTAGGTACAAGAAACGTGAAAAGTCTATACCTGCTGTAAGGGGCTGATGCTGCAGTCCAGCACTTCAGCATGTGACAGTAACTCAACTGTGGCTTTACAGACCTGGAACTTTCCAAAAAATAAAGCTCCTGTACTGGCTTTTGTCTTCTAGTGATGGTCCCAGGGGCTGCAGAACTGCCTGTGAGTGCCCAGCACCAGGGAAAGCCTGTGCAGCCCTGAGCTGTGGCCAGAATCCCAGGGCTGGCACAGCTGCACTCCCCAGAGGACAGCACTGCCAAGGGAAGGCAGCAGCACTTTCCAGGAACACTGTGCCTC
Source organism: Parus major (assembly GCF_001522545.3). NCBI lineage: Eukaryota > Metazoa > Chordata > Aves > Passeriformes > Paridae > Parus > Parus major. Next base: position 17,046,873 of record NC_031779.1, read on the forward strand.
CACTGTGCTGAATTCCCAGCTTGTCACAAGGAGCAGGAGGGCTGGAGCATCCTCACATGAGGTACTTTAGCTGCACCTAAATTATGAGACCTTAGGTACAGCAGTCCTTACCTCCCTCTGACCTCACACAGCTCTGAGAGCACAGCCACCCTTCCCAAAGCAGGAAACTACAGCAGCCACACACTGGTTAACAGCAGCATCTGTGAGCAGAGCTTAAAAACCAGAGCCCAACCTTCAGATGCCACACTGGGAATCCGATATCATCACCAGGAAGCAATTGCTCAGTCTGGCTGCAGCTCAGTTTTCATGCCACTGTGTCAGGGATTTTGTTTTTACTAGAACTCTACTTGCCCTGATCATTTTATATCACTTTTGGTATGATTTATGGCACAGCTGAGAGTATGATTACAGCAAGGCCTGAGCCAGCTGTAGATCAGGACACAGCATTACTGCCCACTCTTACCTCTTAGCAACCAGCTTTTCTGAAGGAGATATCCTGATCACCCAGCTAGAGTCCAATGAGCATTCCCCTGCTGGAATTTTCAGGAAACCCCCCACTGCAGCACTAGAACTGCTCAGAAGACAAATGCCAGGACAAACAGGCTGCAAGATTTCCACTACCAAGGTCTTTCCTCTAGCCCAGCAGGTCTGGCCCATGTCCCACCTGTGAAAGCTGCTGCTGAGGGCAAAGCCTTATTCCTTCTGCAGCAAACAGGGCTCAAGGAAGCAATGGGAAAATAAAAAAAAAAAATACAAACTTTTAAGAAGTGATGGTCTTAGTATTTTAGATTGCCAGACTAGAAGGCAAAAAAAATTTCACCTGCTCTCAGTTTAACTCATGGCAGGTTAAAGATTTTTCTAGAAAATTTGGGGCAAACTTTTGATTCCTCTGGTCCCAGAAAATATCTTGCCACAAAACTGCACAACTTTCACTTATGGGTATGCTGGTTTAGTGTGGCCACTGCAAAAGGCTCTGTGAACATTGTGAAAACAGCCTAAAATGTGAGATATTTCATGTTTAAAGCCAGACTTAAGAAACTGTGGTCCACTTAGCTAGAATAAGAAGGTTCATCTATATGGTGGTATGGATTATTTCAGTTAAACCATTTCAATAATTAATGAGGTTCATCCTAAGTTTATTTTCATCCATCTTACGTTCAGGCTCATCCTCAAGACACTGGAGTTTTCTCTAGTTTTGAGCTCACAAGGGTGTTATAAACCCAACTCATTGAAATGAACCATGCACCTGCTTTTAGCCCTCTCCCATTCCTGGTGATTATCTGAATCAGGATGATTATCTGAATGAAGAGGATGAATAGATTCCTCTAATAGGAAAGGAGTATCCCAACATGCAGAAACATCTCTCTCTCAACACATCTGCCCACACCACTCTCAGCACTTGCAGGACCAGGTGCACAGGCAAAGGCAAGCAGAGCTTTACCAACACTGTCACTAACACACAGGGCTTTGGTCTCCAAGAGATGGCACAAACCAGCAGTTTTGACACTGATCCCAGGCTGATCCAGCTCAGTTATGTCAATTTAGCCATTGCTTAGAACTGCCATGATACAAACAGGTACTGCAATATTGCTGTTCACTTTTGCTGAGTAGTGAGCAAAAACTAACTAGTCTTGTCTCTTTTTCAGCTCTTCTACTGGGAATTTTGCCAAGCTTTTTTACCCCCTCCTCCATTCCCTGATCTCAGGCAGTTACTACTGTGCCTACAACTACATTCCTCTTTTTTTAAAGGTTCCTCCTCTGCTTGTTTGTGCTTTCCAGCTTTGGAAGCCCAGCAAGATTAACAAAACACACCTGGTGACAAAAGCGTAGCACTGTTAGTGATTTAAGGCTTGGACTAGAGATATTAGTTTTAAGCCTCCCTCGGTGGAACTGAGCTCAACTTCCAGTGCCACTCAGACCTCAGCATCTCTGTTGGGTTTTTTTTAATCCTGAGGCACAGCGCCCTCAGATGGCTCCAGAACGAAGGCTGGAGTCCCGAGGGCAGAGCGTGAACTGCTTCTCACTACGGTTTAAGGATAAATCTCCATCATCAGGTCTGTTCTGACAAGCACACTTCCCAGGACCATCTGCTGGGAATCACTGCCTAATGCCCCACTGACTTCCTGAAGTACTTTCAAGTTATCAACAATAATTGCAAACTACTCAATGTCTTAAGCATCTCAGCCTTCACCACTGGGAAACTTTCTGTCCCACACAAGACTACCTGCTCCCACCAGGATGCTCAGAGGAGAGCCGGGCCCTGCAGAGCCATCTGAAACTACAGCCTCGGGCAGAGAAACCTTGACATTTGTAGTGGGAGCAGGTTCCCTGACCACAGCTCCCAGTGAACACCGATGGCAGGAGCCTGGGAAGAGGCAGCTGCTCAGCTGCCACAGGATGAAACCAGGATGGCACCAAGTCAATCCCCTGCCGGTGGCTGGGGGACAGTGACAAGGTGTTCCCTTCACGGAGACTCCTCTACAGCACCCTCAGGCTGTGCGGCCCACCCACAACGGAACCGCTGGGCCTGAGGCCCCTCAGGCATGGCTGAGGCAGCTCCACCGTGGAGAGCCAAGGTGGGCAGAACACCCACCATGGGCCAGCGGCAGTGCTCGGCAGGGCCCGGGAGGTGAGGGGACAGCGAGGGTCACCTCGCTGAGGGCAGGTGAAGCACAGGCATCCCGCCTCGTCGGACTGTCAGTAGCAGCCCATGAAGGGGAGCGGGGCGGGATGGCGGTGCCAGCCCTGAGGAGGGGAGCGGGGCGGGATGGCGGTGCCAGCCCTGAGGAGGGGAG